>NC_049988.1:6262066-6275135 GCF_000003815.2 Branchiostoma floridae | reverse complement strand
ACGTATATGAAATGTTGCGTATTTCTTTTGAACATACGACATGTTTAATCTTTGAATCCGCGCAGTTTAAGCGAACTAGGGGAGACCTCCCCCGTTTAGCTTATATGCTGCCAAAACGTATATGAAATGTTGCGTATTTCTGTAAAACATACTTATCTAATCCGCGCAGTTTAAGCGAACTTGAGGAGACCTCCCCCGTTTAGCTTATATGTTGTCAAGACGTATATGAAATGTTGCGTATTTCTGTAAACCATACAACAAGTTTAATCTTTGAATCCGCGCAGTTTAAGCGAACTAGGGGAGACCTCCCCCGTTTAGCTTATATGCTGCCAAAACGTATATGAAATGTTGCGTATTTCTGTTGAACATACGACATGTTTAATCTTTGAATCCGCGCAGTTTAAGCGAACTAGGGGAGACCTCCCCCGTTTAGCTTATATGTTGCCAAGACGTATATGAGATGTTGCGTATTTCTGTAAAACATACAACAAGTTTAATCTTTAAATCCGCGCAGTTTAAGCGAACTAGGGGAGACCTCCCCCATTTAGCTTAAATGCTGCCAAAACGTATATGAAATGTTGCGTATTTCTGTTGAACATACGACATGTTTAATCTTTGAATCCGCGCAGTTTAAGCGAACTAGGGGAGACCTCCCCCGTTTAGCTTATATGTTGCCAAGACGTATATGAAATGTTGCGTATTTCTGTTGAACATACGACATGTTTAATCTTTGAATCCGCGTAGCTTAAGCAAACTTGTTTTATCTATTAGCTAATACCGTCTCAAAGGTTTTATGAAACGTTGCCTTTTTCTGCTGAACATACGGCATGTTTGAAGCGCAGTTTATGCGAACAGGAGGAGACTCTTTCCTTTTTATTTTATACCGCATATATGTTCTGAAATTCCAGGGTCTAAATCAGGGTGAGGCCGCCTGTTTTCTTTGTGGCAAGTTGACCCTCGAACTAAGAGACGGTAGAAATCCCGACTACTGCTATGAATATCTCCGCGACTCAACCTCTGCTTGAAGAATAAGGATGTAGTAGGTATACTTATCGCGTTTTGTGTAGTGAGTTGTGTTTTCTCTATAAAACGGCAAGCAGTTCTTACTACAGGTAAATGTACGAAATATGTTTATTTCTTTATCTACAAGCAAGCGTCGAGAAAGAACAGTTTGTGCACACAGGCGTTGTCTTCTAGTGTTGCTCGTGTTTGTTTGGGTTTAATTTAAATATGGTGATATGCGTGGGCAGGCAAGATGTAAATTTATTCAGCGTTACTTCGTACTCGCCATGGGGCGCAACCCTCCGTCCGTCCAAGGAGGTTGAACTTCCTTGGTCCGTCTGTGACACAGCTGTGCCATGTGATAGGATGTATCCAATGGCAGAAAAGAGTGGGGGGTTCAAATTTACGGGTCATACGTACGACAAGGAGCGGTTATTTTCCGGGCGTTCATTTTTGAAGAGAAGTATTGAAGAAAGTTTGGGCCTGTTCTAGCCCGCAAGTTGTGGCCGCGACTCCGCTTTTACCGCCTAGGACCCCCGGTGACGGAATTTGACTCAAAGATACGAGGTGGCTATCATTCCGTAAAAGCTGTTGTTGGAAATCGACACAGAATGGAAATCACGGCCCTTGTACCATCCGGATTAATAGAAGCCGAGACTGCAAGCTGAACATGTTTCGCGTTCACAGAATCCAGGACCATCCAACAACACGAGTCATATCGGCCACTACTCTAGATCTTACCGGATTCTTATTCCTGTGGTGACCAGATGGAACTGTACATGTGTGCTCTGTTTAACTTACGCCGAGACGCTTCACCCGACACTGGAAATGGGACTGTGGACTGCTGCACGGAATTGCGCAACCGTTGTGATTGTTTCAACTGCCGACTACCTCAGATTAAAAGGCCACAAATACCTAGTAGGCAGTAGTTTTTTTTTACCCTTCCATGTAATATTTTCTCGTAATTCAATAAAATTTCAAAGTTTCATCCATTGTATTTTCTTGCTTTGAAATGTGCTAATGATTATTCTCCTAAAATGGCACTTATCCACACCTTATAATCAACTTAATGCACACGTATATGAGACGTACAGAGGGAACTTTAAACATGTCTTAAGGGTCTTTTAGTACGTATTTATGACAACTTTAAGCTGCTAAAAGACACATATATATAGACACATTAAATCCTCTTAATTCACACGTATATGAGACGTAAAGAGGCTTTTGATCAAATAAACGTCTTAAGGGCGTTTTAATAGGTATTTATGGCGAATTTAAGCTACTGAAAAGGCACCTAAACACGTTATAATCCACTTAATGCACACGTATATGAGACGTAAATAGGCTTTAGATCAAATAAACGTGAAGCTTAAACATGTCTTAAGGGCGTTTTAATAAGTATTTATGTCAACTTTAAGCTGCTGAAAAGGCACCTAAACACACGTTATAATCCACTTAATGCACACGTATATGAGACGTAAAGAGGCTTTATATCAAATAAACGTGAAGTTTAAACATGTCTTAAGGGCGTTATAATAGGTATTTATGCCAAATTTAAGCTGCTGAAAAGGCACCTAAACACACATTATAATCCACTTAATGCACACGTATATGAGACGTAAATAGGCTTTAGATCAAATATACGTGAAGTTTAAACATGTCTTAAGGGCGTTTTAATAGATATTTATGGCAACTTTAAACTGCTGAAAAGGCACCTAAACACACGTTATAATCCTCTTAATGCACACGTATATGAGACGTAAAGAGGCTTTATATCAAATAAACGTGAAGTTTAAACATGTCTTAAGGGCGTTTTGATAAGTATTTATGGCAACTTTAAGCTGCTGAATAGGCACTAAAACACACGTTATAATCCACTTAATGCACACGTATATGAGACGTAAACAGGCTTTAGATCAAATATACGTGAAGTTTAAATATGTCTTAAGGGGGTTTTAATAGATATTTATGGCAACTTTAAACTGCTGACAAGGCACCTAAACACACGTTATAATCCTCTTAATGCACACGTATATGAGACGTAAAGAGGCTTTAGATCAAATAAACGTGAAGTTTAAACATGTCTTAAGGGCGTTTTGATAAGTATTTATGGCAACTTTAAGCTGCTGAATAGGCACTAAAACACACGTTATAATCCACTTAATGCAATTGTATATGAGACGTAAAGAGGCTTTA
Source organism: Branchiostoma floridae (assembly GCF_000003815.2). Lineage (NCBI taxonomy): Eukaryota > Metazoa > Chordata > Leptocardii > Amphioxiformes > Branchiostomatidae > Branchiostoma > Branchiostoma floridae. The sequence continues at coordinate 6,271,937 of NC_049988.1, read as the reverse complement.
GATCAAATAAACGTGAACTTTAAACAAGTTTTAAGGGGGTTTTAAAAATCATTTACGACATCTTTAAGCTGCTGAAAGACAACGGGAAAACCGGAAAATAAGGACTAACACGGACCTACAGAAAGACCACTTAAAGGCAATATTTACGTACTCGTATAAGTGGTGTATAGATCCGTAAAGAAGGAAAATACGTCAACATTACGCATGGTTTCAGCACGCTTAAATACCGTTTTTCGTGCCGTGTTGGTCAACTTCATGTTTGGTCATATCCCCTTCGAAGCGTCCGACTGATTCTCATTTTCCAACTGTACAATCACAATGTCACTTTCGTACTCTTCATATTTCCGCTTTGTACTATGAGAAATATATGCTATAAGATAGCACTATCAACTAGTCATCAATGAATCAATCTCAACTATCCACTTAATTCCCAGGTCTTTCCGGGCAACGCCGACATGAGCACTGTAACCAACTTACTGGGCTACCCTATTGATGCCCGTTATGTGCGTTTCGTGGTTCAGTCCTGGCGTAGCCGTATCAGTATGAGGGCGGAGGTTCTAGGCTGCGGTAGGTTTCACAGTTCTTAAGCTTGCACAGTATAGTGTCTTGTACTATGCTATTCTTGAAAAATTAAGCCAAAATATAGCTGTTCATAATGCCAAATGTTTGCACGTACATGTGGACATTGACAGACCAAATCTGTGTGTTATTTTGCCACACTATTGGCAGGTTAGCCGTAGAGGCTCGGTGGGCGTCACTCCACCGTCGGGGAAAGTTGTGTTAAGTGCCTTGCCCAAGGGCACAACGCCAGGGCCACGGCGAATTTCGAACCCGGGGCCTCTAGATTTTAAGTCCAACACTCTACCAGTTACGCATACGCCACACACGACGCCACTATATATACTACAGTAGCTTTGAAAGAATAACCTAACGAATCTTCTTTTACAATCTTGCCTTTTATTTTTTTAACTTTTTACAGACGATCGCGATGAATGCCTGGTTGATCCCTACGTGCGGTATGACTGTGGCTGGGATGGCATCAAGCCAGATGACTGTCGTAAACAAGGATGCTGCTTTGATGACTCAGTGCTTCTAGTAAAGTGGTGCTTTCAAAAGACGACGAAAGGTTCGCCCTGATCCCAGACTTAATCACGCTGGTAGTATCATAGCCTCCTTCACCGGCGTCTCTGGGGCCTTGGCGAAAGTTGTTGTTTTTTGGGTGAGGTTGTGTGTGTGTGTGTGGGGGGGGGGGGTTAGGACGTCGATTCGCGATTTTTTTTATCGGGAATACGACTGGAAAGGAAAATATTCCGGGAAAGGAAAAATGTCGAGAGAGGAATATATACCAGGGGGGGTGTACCGGCCCTAGTGCTAGCATATTTTCCTTTCCCGTCGTATTCCCGGATAAAAAATCGCGAATTGACTTCCAACACCCCCCCCCCCCCCACACAGAACAATACCTTTGTTAAGAATACCCCCCCCAAAAAAAAGAACGTTCGTCGCCAAGGCTCTTGAGACGTCGGTGAAGGAGGATAGTAGTATCCGTACTTTAGGGTCCAGGGTCTGGAGCGGCCGCCATGAGGTTGTACCTGAGGTGTCCTCAATATGACATTTTAATGTGGATGTACCTGGGGCAATTAAAATTGCCAAATGTACATCCATTAGGCTGTAGTTTTTTTAGCCCTCACATTGGGAAAAACCATACTCTTTTCGTAAGCGCGGTGTGTTCTTTAACTTGCTCGAGGTGTGGCGCTTCTCAAACACGGGACCTCAATTTAACGTCCTATCCTTGGAACCGCCCTAACTGAAGCTAGATGCTCATTTCACAAAGAATCCCTTCCAAAGTATAAATTGGTCCCCCAACTCGTGTGGTTATGTAGATGATAAATTGCCTTTTAGCGCCCTCATATCATATAGAAAGGATTTGAGATGAAAGGTTGTGTATTTCTGACAGAATCGTGTAGGAAAGTTTCGACATTCGCGAGTGTCGGACGTGTACGTTGACTGAGTAATGCGGTCAGCGGTTCACTAGAGGAAAGCCCCTCTTTGTGGACAGTATTTCAGTGCAGTTAGAGATGTTATAAAATCGATTCACGGTGTGTATAATATTTCAGTGCAGTTAAAGATGTTATAGAAATCGATTCACGGGAATTGTTTTAATTGATTACTGGAAATGCTCTTGCAATAGCAATTAAACATCTCCGGCTTTTTTATTGGATTTTCGCCGATTAAAGTTGCATATTTATGAGACAACAAAAGCCCGGTATGAGGCCCTAAGCAAAGTGAAGAAAGTCGTGTTAAGTGCCTTTCCCAAAGGGCACAACATCGGTGACATGGCAGCGGATTTGAAACCAGAACTTCCGGTTTTAACCGTGTATGTATACAGATTTGCACTATGTTAGAATTTCTTTTCTTTTTCTACAGATTGTCCTATAGGAGACTACATTCGTTTTAAGGGCGTTTGCTACAAGAGCTTTGAAGAGAAGAAGACACGCGACAAGGCTAGTGAGACGTGTGCGGCAGACGGGGGGATGTTAGCCGCGCCGAAGGACATGGAGACCAACAATTTCATCCACAAGCTGGTAAAAGCAGTGAAGGGTCGCGCCGGTGAGGGGCGCTGGATTGGGCTGACCGACGCCGACAGGGATGGTCAATGGGTATTTGACGACGGCCAACCCCTAAAATCATCCGAATATTCCCTCTGGTGTCCTGACATACCGAAAGGGCCTGAAACTGAGAACGGTGTCGGTGGCTGTGCCGGATTCTGGGGGGCTGAGTACTGTTGGGGTGAAAAAGACTGCGACATACCGAGGCCGTTCATTTGCCAGCTTAAGCCAGGTATGCGTTTCGATCATCCTTTTTACTAAAGTTAAGCTAGGGGCACAACCCGCCGTACGTGCAAATACGTGCTGTCTACGTGCCAAAACGTGTACAATCTTTTTGGATCCGTAAGTGGTAAATACCGCCTCCATTCGAACTCGTAGGGAATCCGACGGATTTTGGAGCACGCAGACACGCCATAGAACTTTACGTGCCCGTAGAGCCTGAACGTTTTCAGAAACGTGGCGGACGTAGCCTCCCGAAAAAACAATCGGACTTATTGCACCTTCGGCCGGTTGTGCCCTTAGCTTTATCCGATGACAGGATTGAGTGAATCGATTTTTTTTATTGATGCTGCACGCTTCATTTATAATTATTATAGTAGAAATGTTATTTGCAATGTGTCACACAGTCTTCGAAAATAACACAACCTCCTGAAAGAGCAAGCGTACAAAATCTACCCGAAAATCAAAGCAAGAACTTTCACGGTTACGCACATGTAGCGATATGAATTGTGGGTAATATGTCAAAGGTGAAGGCCCAGGCTTGTGAACAGTACTCATCACGACCAATGTCTCGATTAGCATAATAATCATCCTCCTACGCGCGGTCCCCAACGGCGCTAGCCTATGTGGGGACCCTGCTATCTGAAGGGCCACCGACCCTGCTATCTGAAGGGCCACCCTGGTTACTGACCTCCCTGCTTATAAACATTAATGACCTTACCCTTATATGGGAACCAGCGATCCCTTTTGAAAACTGAAAGGCTATTCTCTGATTGGCTGACAGCTGGTTTGTGGCGACGCTCACAGTAACCGGGGGTGGCACTTCAGATAGCAGGGTCCCCATATTGGCGGTTTGCAAGCGCCGTTAGGGACCGTGCAAAGGAGGGTGCATAATAATGTGCAGACCTGATCTGATTCACCTTTGACATATTATGCTGTGCATGTGTACTCGGTACCGTGAACGTCCTCATACCCCCTTCCTCACACAGGAAGGGGAATCCGCAAGTTCATCAGCCTGGGTTGCTGGAAGGACAGCCGTAGCGGTGGCCGTGCCATTCCAACACGTCTGGATGGCAGCTCCAATGACCGTCAAAACCCCATCAGGAAATGTTACCAGGCAGCACTTTCTCGCGGTTTTACCGTGTTTGCTGTTCAGTCCGGCGATCAGTGTTACGGGTCAGCTAATGGCCTGAACACCTACTACAAGCACGGGCCTTCCAACGACTGTGCTGCGGACGGCAAGGGCGGGCATTGGTCAAGTGAGGTCTACCAAATTACAGGTTAAACTCCGAAAAATGGTATGCTCGAACAAGATGAAGGTTATTCAAATTAGACCGTAGAAAAATTAATGTTTTGTTTCCGGCTGACCGACCCTAGGAAAAAACAACTTACTTACTTACTTTACTTTATCCTTCCGCTTGTGCCGGGGGGTGGGGTGGGGATGTACTGATAAATGATAAACTGTAAGACAGGTTTGGTTCCCACCATCTCTCTAACCACTTCATTCCTCAACCTGTCTCTCCTTGTTTTGCCAGCTGCTCTTCTCAGGACCGTCATCTCACAGCCTGTGAGTTTCCTTTCCTGTGCTTTGTTCAGGGTCCAGGTTTGGCACTGGTGTGTGAGTGTCGGCACGAAGATGGCATTGATGAGTCTGGCCTTGGTCTCAATAGGGATACCTGGGTGCTTTAGCAGAGGTGCTAGTTGGTAGTTGACAGAGTTTGCTTTCCATAGGAAAAAAAAACTACTAGTACCTTGACCTCCAGGTCGTTGGGGGGACAAGGTAGATCGAGAGTCTACAGACCGCAAAGTCGATGGCTACTTCACTGAACCGACCAGATAACGAAACATCTGTACAGCCCATTTGATTATCCTCAATGTGAAATGCTGACCTAATGGATAATAATGGTCGTTATCTTATGTTGATGAATATCAACGTTTTGTTTGAGCAATATTATATTGAGGAAAGAATAAAGTAGCGCTGTGTATGTAATGTTAACTTAAAGGTAAGGAAGGGCAAACAAAAAGGAGCAGAAGCGGTTTGTGTACCACAACATTTTATACGTGAAGGTTTGGTCACACGTGCGTATATAGTTAAGTCCGTATGAGGCGCGCATGGGAGTATTTGCCTCCACCAGGCTCCACAAGTCGTTGTAAAAATAATAAAAAATGAACAAACGTAAACAGGTTACATGTCGGACGAGTTAGCTGGGTCGCTAACCATACTTCTCGGTCAGCTATCTCATCTGACATGTTATGTACCTATATTTGTCCAATTTGTACTATTTTTCCCACAACCTGTGGAGCCTGGTAGAGACTAAGAGCTTCATACGGACTTGAATATATACGCATGTGTAACCTCACCTTAAGCAAGTGAATGTGACCGTCCTCAGTGCAAAGTTGCGATGATGTTGATGATGATGATGATGATGAATGTTGTTGTAAGAGACCCACAGTTCTTACAGGGAAGCCTACCAAATGTTTATAACAAATCACGTACGAGTTAAGCTTTTTAAAACAGTCTAATCTTGATACAAGTGCAGTGATTAAAGAATTTTTACTCTATTTTCTATATGATGGGATAAAACTATATGTGAGCATGTCTTTTATCGGTTGCATTTGGTAAATGTAAAACTACATACAGTTTCTGTTGACTTTGCGTAACAGATTTAGATTCCAGATTACAAATACTTGGAGTGCAACAAACAAAACTTTATAGTCCTAGTCCGTTAAGAATATGTTTTTGAATTTAAAGAACGTTTTGCAAAGAAGTGATCTTACTTCATAGTCATGAAGGCTTTTATGGGATAGATGTTACTTGTCCTTTGGACTGCATTTCAGTCTTCATCACCAATTGACCAGTGTTATCTGAGATTCATCAATGTACCAATATGAATGTTACCGTCTTTAAGGCCTGTGCTGACGCCTAATTTGGTCAGTCCCTAAAATGACGTCATGAAAAAGCAATATGGCGGCAGATTTGACCGCTGAGATATGTTTTGCTGGCCAGAAAATTTTAAATTTAGACTTTTGGACATTTGAGATAGCGGGCTGTTGTGTGGGGTGAGTTCTTATGACCTGGAATGTTCACGTATGAGATTATGACACCCTGAACTTGATAATTTTTACATTGTCGTCAATGAAGATTTCTATAAGTGTTCACTGTCCTATACTCCCACCCCAAAAATGTCTCAACAGCATGTTGGGGGTGCCACCCGTGAGTCGAGGCCATATATTCAGAAATCCTAAGCGATACATGTGTTATCAAATGTACTGGTGATACACTGACAACCTAACGTTCATTAAACGTAGTTGCAAATAATCCGATTTTGTTCCTCCTTGTGTCATCCGGTACCTTCTTTTCGACTGCCTCTCCTGAACTGTATGATTAATTTAGAGTATCAACAGGTTTCAGAGGTTCTGTATAGACGAATGAATCGGATTAATCCCGTGCTCAAACGAGTCTTGGGATACTTTCAAGTTGATTGGATTTTTTACTGCCTTTTAAGACTACATGAAATTATGTACAATGTTCTTTCTCATTTTGATAAACAATTTCCAAATGAGTCTGTGCTAGCAGAAAAACAACGTCGGTGCGGGAGCCGGTCTTGTTTTTCTGGCCCAACGTTGCTGGCAGGCTTTTCCCTGACAGTATCATTATTTGTCGCATAAAGTTACCACAATAGTCTAGAAATTCCAGTGGAAAACTTGCAGTCCAACAAGAAATATTTTGGAGAAAATAATAATGCAGAGGTCAAACGAGAAACACCTTTGGGATGTGCGGCATAACGATAAGAATTGTGAGCTAGTACGTGAACCTACCGAAGTGCCCCTCCGTCCGATCTCTGTTTATGGTAGAAAGGCTGGAATAGCCGGGAATGAAGCATCGACGCCACCACGTGTACTGCACAGCGACAAGACAGATCATAAGGAGTCAGTTCCACATGAAGATACAGGTCAAGAATGGTCTAAGACTTCTTCACATCTCTATGGAGACAAGATAGGTGACAAGAAATCAGTTCCACCTGAAGACACAGGTCAAGAAGCGTCTAAGACTTCGTCACATCTCTATGGAGACAAGATAGGTGACAAAGAATCTTCACAATATGCTGGACACAAAGATAATCGAGACATAAATCAAGAAACATCTTCTGAAACTTTTTCAGAGCTTTATTCTGTGAAAACAGAGTCGGAATATGAGACTTACCGGCCAGCGCTTCCTCCAAAACAAAATCCAACTCGCCATCGTTATGAAGTGAACCAAACCACCGCGTAAGTTTCTGCATATACAGTATGTGACGGTATGCTGTTCCTCAACATTCCAACGCCCATGCATACAGAGCAAATGATACTTGCAGAATACACCCAGGATGCATGGATACAGAGGATGTAATGCTTTTCCAGCAGATCATACCTCAAAGCGATTGAGCACTTCCGAGATCAACTAAACAGCGTTGGCAGATGATTGCAGTACTATTACAAAATGCTAGGGTGCGCTTTTGGTTGGTGAGATTGTCACAGTGGTAAATGATGTTTGCAGTACTGTTAAGACATGTAAGCCATGCTTTTGATCCATGAGAATAAAGCTACTATTACAATTCCAAATATCGGTTTCCTTGGCTATAGAAGAATAAACAGAAACCTTACATGACGCTTTTGATCCATGAGGACGAAAGGTATACATAGACCGCTAATATTATCTAGGAAATTCCGCCAGTCTGTATTGGGCTGGTGTTACTAATGTTCTTTTCTATTTGATTTGTCTGCATACTCATGGTCTGATCATCATAATTACCAAGTGCATCGTGTCCTACCTATGATCGTCCACTTTGGGCCATGTCCACATGGCGAGGTCTATTATCCAACAGCCATTTCTTATAATCAAAAATAACATAGAGTCGATTCCAAGGCACTACGAGGGTTGCCATTGTCATCATTTACAAATGATTTCATTTGTTTTCAATTATATGTCTAGGAGATTTCATAATTTAGAAATATTTTGAATGCTATTTGAACTTTCTAAATATTTTCCCCGGCGTGTAAAACCTTTTGAAATATTCACGATGTGGAACAGTCAAGATATAGACCGTTCATAATACTCTGTCGACGGAGGTTACCCTCCAATCACAGAGTAAATCTGCTAATGTCTGTTAGCCTACCAGTCGTCGAATACCCCGGATGTTAACAAAACAGCGATCGCTCGTATGGGATCGCGTTTGTTTATTTCAGCTGTATCAATACGCAGCTATGCTTAGTCAATAGTACAACATTCAATAGCTATCAAGCTGAGATACATCCAGAAAGATAGAACATATCCAAGAAGATAGAACGGTTCAAGAATACAACTGGTTCAGAAGAAACAAGATGTTTAGTGGACTGCTACTCCTCGTCCTGATCGGTATAACAGCCGCACAGTTTCCTGTCTCAGGTGATCAACAACACCTGGTGTCCAGTATTACAGGTACAGCACACCTTTATACTGTGTACATGTCAGACCACCTGGCAGAGTTACAGAGTGGCTAACATATGGTCCATGATCAAATATAATTAGAAGTTTATAGAAAATTTTTGCCCGAGTGCTAATTGCAGGTGACAAAAGAAAAAAAAAGACAAACAAATGATGGTAAGCACTAAAATAGTATAGTAAGCGACTACTCTAGTCTAATTTAGGAATGTAACTTATTGGGTTTGACTTTTTTCTGAGACAGTGGAAGATTTTGTGGATTTTTTGCTTTTTTAAGAGCTCCTTTCTTTGTTGATCATAAAAGGGGCGGTTACATAACATGTAGCTTGACGTTGACCTTGGTTATTTTGAAACGTTTCACAAAAATAGTAATTAGGTTCATAAATTGGAGTAGTTTATTTTGTAAGCTTACAATTGAAATTTCATTCGTCTATAGAAAAAAATGATACAAGTAGTATGCAATCTTTATTGACACGACAAAAGTACAGCGACTTTCCTAAGGTCTACATGTATAACAACTACTTACAGTACAACTAAACACACATATATGGATATCTATAGGTATGAATAAATCAACATATAGGGTCTAGCATGTCATTAACACTATTAGTTCTACGGTATAAACATTCGTGGATATATTTGCCTACTTGTACACAGTGAGGGTTATCGCCTCCCAGAATGTAGTTTAATTTATCTATCGAACAGAGAGTAGCAAATTCTTTAGAACAAGCGGAAAGTAATGTGAACAGCTCTGTGCGTTTATCATTATATCGAGAACAATCCATAACAAAGTGACGTTCGTCTTCGATCTCATTTGGGCAAAATGGACAAAACCTCTGGTCACGGGGAGTTTTAGTATATCTTCCGTGTGAGTGTCCTAGAAAAGCCTAATTTATTTTTGGTATTTGTACACTGTTATACAAATACTCTGACCCTCAAACGTTCCAGAAAGAAGAAATAGATCGACAATATGCTGCATTTAGTGTATGTGTATACAGATTAACTACGATGGTTATACAAAGATAATCGATTTGCCAAGGAGACCTAGGTCACCAGAGGGATTCAATTATAGCACAGTTTGGGAAATCGTACCCTTTCCTCTCTATAAAGCTAAGGTAACAATCGAGCGCACGTGCAAATACGTGCTGGCTACGTGCCAAAACGTGGGCAATCTTTTGGTATCCGTAAGTGGTAAGTACCACCTCCGTACGAAGTCGTCGTGAATCCGACGGATTTTGGAGCACGCAGACACACCGTACAACTTAACGTGCAGGCAAAACTTTGTGTGCCATCGGGCTGCGGATTCGCAACTCACCACCCCCCCCCCCCCCACGTACGTGCTGGCCAGTACGGGCTACGCGCCTGTCCTGTGCAGCTTGAAAGTTTTCAGAAATACGTGACGGACTTGGCCTACAAAAAAACGTGCGGACAAATCGCACGTACGGCAGGCAGCTCTTAGCTTTGTGCTCTTTGTATGTCCCGTATGAAGACCTCATTGTTAAGGTCACCTTATGACGAAGTCATGTATGTTGGGTTATGTGTTGTTACAGTTTACGCCCTTCCTCTATCCTGTTTACATTGCAAT
>NC_049988.1:6259709-6261966 GCF_000003815.2 Branchiostoma floridae | reverse complement strand
TGGTTGTAGTACAAAGCTAAATGGCAAGGTATGTTTCGGGCGTGTTCGTGTATCTGTGTGTCTGTGTGTGTGTCAACAGCATAACTCAAGAAGCCTTGGCTGGATCCTGATGATATTTGGTAGGTGGGTAGGGGTCGGGAAAACAAAGGTCAAGTTCGATAATGGGCCCTCTAGCGGCTTGCTAAGGTACTGCAGCGGAAACTCTATTTTTATATCTCGTGTTCTGGACCGGCTGTGGTCATGATTTTTTAGTGGTAGATAGCCCTCGGGCAGAGAGTAAGTGCTGTGGGTTTGGGCCCCCTAGTGGCTGGCGCCGGTTTCCTTTCAAACTTTGGACGAGAATAACTCTACAACGTGTTGACGGATCTTCATGATTTTTGGTATGTAGATAGAATGAGTGATGACTTACATAATGGGATACTTATTATGTAAATCAACAGCTAATTTGCATAATTAATGAGGAAAGTTTATAAATGCACTGCATTCTATGATAGGACTTTCAAAGTTGTCACATATGTAGCTGGGAAGGAGAAAAATGTCAATAGATATCAATTATGCAAATGATGACCTCATTTGCATAATCAATGAGAAAATATGAACATGTTGACGGATCATCATTTTTTTTTGTATGTAGGTAGCGTAAGTGAAGACCTACACAATGGGGTACCAATTATGCAAACCAACAGCTAATTTGCATAATTAATGAGTAGATTTTCTAAATCCACCACATTCCATGTGGGACTTTAAAACTTGTCACATATGTAGCTGAGAAAAAGAGAAATGTCAATACATATTTATCATGCAAATAACGACCTCATTCGCATAATGAATGAGAAAATATGAACGTGTCAACGGATCGTCATGATATTTGGCATGTAAATAGCCTAAGTGAAGATTTATATAATGTGATACTTATTATGCAAATTAACAGCTAATTTGCATAACTGAAAAGGAAAAGTTCATAATCCACTGCATTCCATTACAGTACTTTCAAAGTTGTCACATATATAACTGAGAAAGAGGGAAGAGAGTAAGAGGTGTATTTAAAGACTTTGAAAGAGAATAGTCAAGAATGGATCAAAGTATCATCATGATTTTTGGTATGCTGATAGCTTAAGTAATGCTTGATACAATTTGATATAAATCAATTGTAACTTGCGATCTAATTTGCATAATCAAGGCCGAAAATTTATAATCCAACTCCAAGCCTATAATTATAGAATAAAATGAAATGGGTAACGCATTTGTAATTGTCTACAGACATCATTCTACATAACAAACCTGGTTTATTTGGCAAAGGTATTTGTTCGTGGAACTCTAGTTTATAATGCAGTTATCTCTTCAGGTCAAAAATCTATCTTCATTCCTGAACCCGTTTTTAATTGAAGCATAAAAAAATCAAGAAGGAAAAATAGACAAAAGGTATTTTCACTGTTTTAATTTTTTTTCAACATTTCAAAGCACATTACAAGAGAAGAAAAAGTGAAGTAAAAGCTACCCAACACAGGTTACTTGTCCGCCAAGCTCCTACCAACCCACTCCTGCCAACTTGACACATCCAAATAATGTAAAGACATACAGGACGTACAAGACAGGCAGTTTATACCAATAGACTAGAGGAAAGAACTCAGTTGTTTATTTAACTGCTGTGTGGAGTGGAGCGTTATACAGGAGCCAAATAATTTGCAGAATTACAGAGAGAAATGCTATTGTATCGTAGTTTCTGAATTGCTATTGTGGTTTCTGTCGTAAGATCGGACTTTTGTATATAGAACTCAAAATAGACATTTTCTATTCTTATTTGCAACAAAACAACCTCTACGATACGTCCGTGGTGTGTGATGGGCGTAGTTTTACATAGATTATGCGCGAAGGTATAATGTCGTGACAAAGCGTTTTTAAGCTTTATCAAATCAAATAAGAATAACCGATACCATCGGTTCGCGTTATTGTAAAAAAAAAATGCCATATCCCCTTGTTAAGATAGTGCTGTCTTTTACGACTAAAAATGGATATCATTTAGATATAGACGGGGCGTAGACAGCCCAGTCGGATCTGGATTGATTAAATATGGATTGTCCAAGAAAAGAACGCTTAACTAAGGTTAGAAATACCCGTTTGCATCCACTGCAGTGTGTGGCAAGGACTATAAGAAACGCTAGATCCGACCTCGCTAGTTTAGATTAGAAAAATTAATTAAATACGGTTTTTATCTCCCTTACAACATGGAATATGGCTGTTTTGGGGGTGTGCCTGT
>NC_049988.1:6257787-6259508 GCF_000003815.2 Branchiostoma floridae | reverse complement strand
TGGCCTTATCACCATTGTTGTAGTTTAAAGATTTCCGCAAAGGTGTATCATATAGATAGATATGTGCCTAGCGTAAGTCCTGAGTTAGAATCCCAACTGTGCCGCAAACCCAACATGTACACTACTGGAAAGGGTTGCAATCCTTAGGACGGGAAGTTAAGCCGAAGTCCACTGCTTATTGTGCTTACCCAGAGATAAGTGAACAGCCCCGTACGAAGAACCTGTAAAAAGTACATAGTCTGTCTTCCATGTCTGTCTTCTGTCTTCAGGATATGACATTATTGGCATCTCGGAAGACAATGGTAGGCAGGGTGGGTTTACAGGCGACCCGTCTGCCTACCATTGCCAACCACGGGTCGCCTATAAACCCACCCTGTCTGCCTACCAGTCTTCCGAGACAAACGGATGCCAGCAATGTCATATCCTGAAGACAGAAGATAGATATAGAAGACAGACTCTATGCACTTGGGTTTTTAAGGTGAAGGAAGGGTGTGCACTTCATTCTCCACCCTCTCGTCCCCTGGCGCACTAAGTCCTACCGGGGCAAGTGTATGACAGCCCCAGCCGATGCAAGTTTGTCATTTGGGGTTTCCGTCTTCTAGGAGGACTTCCGACCAAGGATGCAAAGGGTTCCTTTTGCCCCTGACTCGTGTCTAGCGGGTGCGTCATGCCCGAACATGCCCCTAAAACCTGCCACTGCCACAAAGGCCGGTCACTGCCACTAGCAGTAGCTAGATAATCATACACACTTGAGTTAAGTGAGGAAAGTTGTGTAAAGTGCCTTTCCCAAGGGCACAAGATCGGTGACATGGCAGCCGTATTCGAACTCAGGACCTATTGTGGCTGACCCCAACGCACTGCCGATTGCGCCACGCGATATCACAATTATTAATTCAGTCAGGATATGACATGTGCTATCCACGCGGATTGCCATGTTAACCGTGTTGTAAAAATTATGGCTTAAGTTGAGGGGTCGTAATTCATATTCATCTATCTGCAAAACCCATAAAATTGAAACGTTTATTGATTCAGGGGCTGGTCCGTGGTCAGGTTGATTGAATGCCCATCTGAGATGATACATTGTGGTAGTCCGGCGCCAATATAACGAACGTCATGTTTGTATCCTCACGTGGAAAGCAACTCATCATTCACTTGTCATCATAAGTCATATCCCCAGTAGATGGAAGCGCTAAACGTCTCCTGTAAATCCTGGCCATTACTCGCACAAGTCTCTTGGTTCTGTAGCAGGACATTATCCACATTATCTCCTCATTTATCACCCTGTCAGGTGCGGTTTACAATAAAACCTTTCAGCCAGAATCTACATAAGGGCACGGTATTCACAATAGCAAAGATATTCTTTGTATCCTTGCCCAACACATTGATGTTGATAACTTAGGTGGAAGTGTAGAAATGCTACGTTATATGCAGTCTAAATTGAAGAGGCAGCGATTTGTGCATTTTCAAGTTGGAAGAGACATTTTAGCCTATCTTGAAATGTACTGCAGTGTCTCTAAAAGTAAAGTAAAGTAATTGCGAACACCTTTTTATGTGTTTCTGCGCAAAGCAATCGAAAGACAATTTCGCTCTATTCGCGAAATGGATGTTACGGTTCGGCTCTGCATAGATAAAATCTAACTAAATCTAACAACAGGTAAATTCTATGGATTAACGTTACATCACGGTTAGCATTTTGGCCTGATTTAACCAGTTAGATATCC
>NC_049988.1:6252021-6257687 GCF_000003815.2 Branchiostoma floridae | reverse complement strand
TTGACTTTGCCGTGGAAGGTGGGACAAAACTACGTATACCTTCCACAGCAAACTCCCTTTCCTGAGGTAAGACAGAGAACCTAGACAACGTTGAAATCCACCCCCTTAGAACAGCCAGCCCACTTGAAGTTTGCAAAGGTGGCTACTTACTTACTAGTAGGTTCATATGGCAAAGCACACCTCCTTGGTGGCTGATTTTTGGTTGGTTTTGATTTTCTTTTTATATCATCAAGCTTCATAATTGGCATTTTGATCATGTGGCTGGCACTGTCGGCCAAATTGGTGGTCTACTACTAGTAGTGTACAATGGGTACTAAGTACTTCAATCAGCACTCTAGTTGGTATTCCATTAAGAAACACCTAGGATGCCCCCTCACCCTCCTTTTTCCCCAGCACCCTTGTCACGGCACCGGAGCACCCCTCACAAGTCATCTCCACGGTGAACTCATGGGTCTGTAGGGGGGAAACGGAATCACATCAACATAACATTCATGTACATGGCGATGTGGTCATTCCTGGTGTACAGCTTAATCATTTTCAACTTTCAAGCAGAAGTGGGGAGAGAGACTGTGATTATGAAACCCACAACATTCACGAAGCCAAAGCGAACATTGCAGAATGTCTGTCGATGTTTGCGGAAGTTTAATTCTTGCTGTCACCTCCCACCACCAGGCTGCAGAATCCGCAAACGATGAGGGCGGCAGCCCAAACGAAAGAAGAAGATGAAATAACATAAATAAATTGGTCCCATTGGGCCGTTCCAAAAAATAAAAATAGAGGGGGGGTTGATTACACAGGACTGGACTCTGGACTTAGGGGGATGGAAATCCCTAGGACTCTTGGACTTAGGGGGTTTGAACCGTTAGGACTCTTGGACTTAGGGTGTTGGAAGCGTTAGGACTCTTGGACTTAGGGGGTTGGAGGCGTTAGGACCCTTGGACTTAGGGGGTTTTAGCGTTAGGACCGTTGGACTTAGGGGGTTGGAAGCTAGGACTCTTGGACCTAGGGGGTATACAGATTGGGGTGTAATCAACCCCCCCTCTATTTTTATTTTTTGGAACGGCCCATTCTAAACTTTGCTACTGTATGACAGTTATATACTAGTAATAATATTTTGATGATAACACGACTAAGGTTTCATCTGACACATCTACATGCAATATTTCTCAACCTTTCACCATATGTTATGATATACCTCGTGGGTTTTTTGATGACGACAACATTTTTGTAAGACTGAAATGTTTGGGGTGGTTGGTATCTAAGTCCTATATTAACTTATCAGGAACTCAGCCAAACCAGTCGATTACTATTTGTGAGCCGTGTTTATTCAACCTATGCTAAACTCAAGTAACATATAATACAATGTGTTTCACTTAGGACTACAGCAAGTTACAGTTACAGTTACAGGTCTAGGATAATGATACAGAGAGCTAAGTATATTTACAGAGAGAGTTGGTCTAACTTACTAACTAGTACACAATCCAACAGAGGGACGAAGCCCTACTTAAACAACCTCACCTGAGTCCTTGGGGCACCGACTGACTAAATCTCTTCATACAATCTCTAAGGTTAACTAGCATGACAATAGGTTGTATAACTCCGCCCATCACAGGTAAGCTGGTTGGATGCTGTCGGCATCCAGCCAATCAGGGATTACCTAATATGCTAATGTAAGCTCCTCCTCATAAGGTCTAGACAGTCATTACCTAATTATCTCATATGTCAAAGGTCATGGCCGTTACACTACCTCCCCCTCACCGAACATTTGTCCTCAAATGTTAAGATACCATAACATTACAAGGGAGGTGTAACAAAAATACAACAGGTTGATATAAAACAACAAAAGTTGGAATCATCAGTCATATCTCATTATCTAGCTCTCTGTGACCAATCGGACTGCTCTCACCAGCCATTGGTCGCTCACATTCCGCATATGGTCCATACAATACAAAAATTTCAGCATAGTACAGATATTCAACATTATCTAAATCTCTGTGACCAATCAGACTGCTCTCACCAGCCATTGGCCACTTACATTCCGCACATAATCGATACAATACAAAGGTTCAGCATAATACAGATATACCTATACATAAGCAATACATACGCAATACATCAGCAATACATAAGCAATAATCATGTGGGGCAACATTGGTTTTATTACACTGTGTCTGATACAGACAAAAATTTACATGTGTGCTTCGCAAGAGACAAAATTCCAACGTGTACGGCGGTGACAGGTGCATAACAGACGACAAAGCAGCCAGACACACCAGAAGCAGAGAAGGCATGCAGAATCCCATGTATACTACCTGGTCAATCACTTAAACTTGTCCGTCATTACCCGAAATAAACACCTAAGTAACCTTAACACATACTACCTGGTATGGGGAGAGATTTACTGCTAATCACCTTTGAGATTAGATACTCAAATCCCCATCCAATTCCTCGAGAGATGGACACGCAGCACGCAGACGACACCAGCAGGAGACTTGAACTCGCTTATCTGGCTACGGCGTGAAAACAGAAAACGTGTATACCTACCAATCCTCTCAGCTCAGCTCCGGAGTTCCATCCGTACTTAGTACTAAAGAAAATCTTCATAACCTTAACCTTAACTTCCGGGGGACCTAGCCACGGTGATTTACAGGTAAAACAGGAACCAACACACAATCTACAACAACCCATGCACCAGCACACCCAGCCGAAAGATTTGCACCATCAAACCGCGAGACACGAAGTGGTCTGTCTTTGCTCAGCACAGCTTAACAATAACACACTATGTTAAATCTATGTAATCCGAGTCGGAGTCCAACGCGAAGTCCTCCAGGTACGACGGTCTGCGGCGATGTCGTCGTGGTCTCGGGACGTCAGCAGCATGGCTTGTCGAAGGCCTCTCCTCTTCGCTGTCACTGGAGACGTCCTGGTCTGGACTCACAGCTGGTCGTCTCTCCCTCGGCGGAACAAGTGTCTTCGGGACGGTCGCCTCGTCCTGGTCATCTTCATCACCAGACTGCTGGTCGGAACCTGAAACGGAAGCAGAACAAGTGCCCTGGGATTCCTCCCCAGACGTTACTGGATCCTCTGAAAGAGAAGATTCTCGGCGCCGGTTACGGTTAGGGCGGGCAGGCCGACGGGGTCGGTCATTCCGCGGATTGTAATCCGGGTCGTCCTGGGTGGGAGAGAAGGGTATCATGTTCTCAAAACTCACAATTACTACCTTCTGCTGTGCCCTCCCTCTCATGCCACGCACTTCGTAGACCTGATCGCTAATGCGGCGCAAGACCTCAAATGGGCCTTTAGTCTTTGGCGCCAATTTCCGCGCAAGCCCCGTTGGTACCTGTTTGTTCAGGATGAAGACGGTGTCGCCAATGTCATAGGGCTTGCCATGAATTTTCTTGTCATAGAGCTCCTTCTGTCTACATTGCTGTTGCTGTGTCTTCTCCTGTACAAGCTTGAACACAGACGGTAGGCGGTTCCGTAATACCTCCACGTGTTCATGAACCTCACCGACGTTAGTAGGGATGCGCGCCATTAGATGAATGGGAAGACGTGCCTCGCGACCGTGCATCAGGAAGTAGGGCGAGAACCCGGTTGTCGCGTGACAACTTGTATTATACGCGTACTTGACCGCGGGCAAGTGCTCATCCCAGTCGCGCTGGGTGGGCGACACGTAGGCGCGCAAGATATTTCCCATTGTCCTGTTGAAGCGCTCAACAAGACCGTCTGACTGGGGATGATACGGCGTCGTCCGAGTCTTATGAATTTGCATTAGCCGACAAAGGTCCTTCACCAACACAGAATCGAAATTCCTGCCTTGATCTGTGTGTAGAGACTGTGGAGGACCGTGGACGCAGATCCAACCTTTGTAGAAACATTTGGCTACAGACTCTGCCGTTTCATTCTCCATAGGGAAAATCTCAACCCACTTCGTGAAATAGTCTGTCGCGACCAAAATGTATTTATTTCCAGCACGCGACTTAGGAAGGGGGCCGACTATGTCCATGGCGACTCGGTGGTTTGGGAAACCGACTGCGCTAGGCTGCATGGGGGCTCTCTGTTTACGCCTGCCGCTCTTGGTCCGTATGCAGGTCTCACAACCTGACACGTGGGCAGTCACGTCGTGACGCATGCCGGGCCAGTAGAAAGCAGACCTAAGTTTATTAAGGGTCTTCTCTACGCCTAAGTGACCACCAAGCGGTTCGTCATGGACCATCTTAAGCACGCGAGGGACGAGCGTCCTTGGGAGCAGCAGTTGGAGCTGGGGTCCCAGGCCATCTTCCTATCACAATTTCTGTACAGGACGCCGTCCCAGAATTCTAGACATGGCCAATCAGAATAGAGCGTGCGCTGTTCCCGAGTGAGCCTTTGGAGGCCGAGATTATCGGGTTTAGTGCCTCTTTGCATGTCCAATACGAGGCAAGCCAAAGTCGGGTCAGCACGCTGGGCTCGTCTAATCTCATTTTGAGACAAGGCAGGGATCGGGTTGAGCCCATCTGGATCAGCCTGCCGAGCTGCGAAAACCCTAACTGGCTCACTGTCCTCCAAGTCGCTTTTCTTGCACTGGGAACAGGGCCCTCTACTTAAACCGTCAGCGTTGCCATGGCTGGCTCCCGGTCTGTGCTCGATGTGGAACTTGTACGTGGCCAAACGCAATAACCAGCGCGCGTATTGACTTGATGGGTTTTTCATCTTCATCAAGTACTGTAGTGCGCTGTGATCTGTTCGCAACAAGAACTCATCATCGCCTTGCAAGTAGCACTCATGCTTTGTGATAAATTCTACCGCTGCTAGCATTTCGCGTCTATGCACGCAGTAGCGCTGCTCAACAGGCGTTAGAGAACGGCTGTAATATGCGATTACCCTCTCAAGACCGTCCTGCTTTTGGCTCAGCACTCCTCCAATACCAATATCAGACGCATCTGTGTCAACAATGAAGGGTTTTGAGAAGTCAGGATAGGCCAGGATAGGTGCCGACACTAAGTGCTGCTTGAGCTCGCGGAAAGCATTGTCGCATTCCTCTGTCCACTTGAAGCGAGTGTTTTTGCGCGTCAATGACGTTAGCGGCTTGGCCTTTTTGGCGAAATCTTTTATGAAACGCCTATAGTAGTTCGCAAAGCCCAGGAATTGTTGTACCTGACGCACAGTGCGCGGCGTAGGCCATTCTGCTGCAGCGCTAACCTTTTTGGGGTCGGTACGCACGCCTGTGCCTGAAATGACGTGGCCGAGGAACTCGACTTCAGTGACGAGGAACATGCACTTCTCGGGATTGAGCTTAAGGTTCGCTTCGCGATAGCGCTGGAACACAGCCTCTAGGTTCGCAAGGTGGTTGGCAATTTCGTCATCGGAGTGAACGATATTATCATCCAAGTATGCCATACACACATGAGGCTGTAGGCCACGCAACACGTTCTCCATTAACCTCGCAAAAGTAGAGGGAGCCGAACAGAGGCCGAACGGAAGCCGTTTGTATTGGAACAAGCCAAACGGAGTTGTAAATGCGGTCTTTTCCCTTGCCGATTCCTCTAGAGGAACCTGCATATACGCCGCTCTTAAGTCTAACGTGGAGAACAGCTGGGAGCCTGACAGCGCATCAAGAGTGTCGTCTATGCGCGGCAATGGCCAAGACGACTTCTTGGTGACCTTGTTCAAACCTCGGTAGTCAA
>NC_049988.1:6247034-6251921 GCF_000003815.2 Branchiostoma floridae | reverse complement strand
TTTTATTGACAAGCACAACAGGGGCTCCCAAAGGCGAGGTCGATCCCTCTATGAAGCCTAATCGGGTCAGTTTATCCAATTCCTGACCAATTGTCTCCTTCGCCTGGGGAGAAACGCGGCGGGGCGGTAACCGAACGGGAGGGGCGTCACCAGTGTCGATTTGGTGAGTAGCTTTACTGGTCATGCCCATGTCTTCCTGGTTTCGTGAAAAGATATCCTCATACTTCACGAGGAGATCTAACAGTTGCTCTTTGTGTGACCTGTCCGAAATGTGGCTTAAATCGAAAAGGGGCTCCAGTTCTGCCCGAACTTCTGCAGGTGACCTTGCCAAAGGAGTGTCAAATGTCGAGTCAGCAACAGGGGCCTGTGACTCGATGTCAAAAGAGGTAGTTGCCGCCACAGACAACGTACCGCAGGAAGGCATGCCATTTTCAATGGGATGAAAAGTCCCTATGACAGTACCCTTAGGAATGATCACTGGTTCCGGGCTTTCATTGACTAGGAACACTCGGGTTTTGTTTCGCTCATAGGGTGAGTGGGCGGAAAGTTCGCCAAGCAAGCCAAGCTGGTCGAGGGACTGTGCAGGTTGGACTATACCTTGCAGTGGACATGTGGTCTTGTCCCGTTTTTTCAGGGTACCGGGCACCAGCTGCGCTGTCCGCCCTGCCACATAGCACGCTTTGTACGTCACAACACGCTGCACCTTATAACTCGCCTTACGCTTGATGGGAACTACCACATCACCCTCGCAACCACGTAGTGCCAAAGTCTGACGACGCATCGAAACCTCACAGTCGAACTTGGTCAGAAAATCTGTCCCTACCAATAGCCCAGTGGCCGTGTTTTCACAGACTAAGAATTCAGTCGGAAACAGCTGGTCTGAAATTTCCAAAACAATCTTCGCTGTACCGGCCACTTTCAGGCGATCGCCCGCAACACTTAATAGAGGCTGGCCCAAATACGGTGCTAGCGCCGGCGGGTTAGACGCGAACAAATGCCCAAATGCGTCCCTGCTAATGATCGATACATCGGCCCCAGAATCGATCAGGACATTAACAGTCTGTCCATTTGCGGACGCGCTAAAATGGAAACTACCTGTCTGTGTGTGTGTCGAGGAAACTTTATTCGTGAGTCCGTGTGTCGCATGGGTCTTCACCGTTTTGGAGACTGGCCGACGACCCCTTAGGCCAGTCTGGGGCCGTTTCCCTGACGCGCGTCGGACGCAATATTCGGGCAGCGACTTTTCATATGACCCATTTCATAGCAGCCATAGCAACGCACCTTTGGGCAACGGCTAATGATATGGCCAATCTCATTGCAGCCACGGCAACGCACCTGACTCTGCTGCCTGGACTCTCTCGGCACTGACGGAGCCTCTCTGGGCAGATATGCGTGACTACCATCCTGGTGTGGAGCCTTCGGTCTCTGAGACGCGTACGACTCCGTGCGCACCTGGAGGTTGTCGATCTGCCCCCGCAGCGCCGCGACTTCCCGCTGGTGGGCAAGCTGCATCGCGTCCATCTGCCGCTGCACATTTTCCATGCTGGCGGAGGACGTTTGGCGCACGTGCGGGGAGGGGTAGACCGTCTTCTCTAGGTCCTCCAAAAATTGTAGTTGGTCGCGGGCGTCATGCAGCGTTGACGGCCGAGATTTGCCCACTTCCTTTCCGAGGATGGGGTTGTCCAGGCTTATCTTGTCTAAGAAAATTTGGATGCCTAACTCCTCGCGCATCACCTGGTCTGCCCGGGGGTAGGCCAGAGCAACTACTTGGCGCACCCGCAGCTCGAACGCCTGCGGGGTTTCATTGGGCCGTCGCCGCAAGCTCTGAATATCTCCGCGGTAGTGCATAGGGTCCTGCGGACGCATAAACATATCTCTCAAATACATCAAGACCTCATCGGACGATCCGTCGCGGATACACGCGGGCGCACAGACGAATGTCTGGAGGGCACTTCCCGACAAATGCTTCAGCAGGACAGCACGGCAAGTGACTTCTCCCCAGGCCAAAAAGTCACGTTCATTGCAAAATTGCATCTCAAATTCTTCCCAAGTCGTCTTGCCCGAGCCGTCGAAGCTGAGTCGCAGTTCTGGAATCTTACGCGCTGGGGGAGTGGGCATAGTGCTCAGGGCAGGTGCGTGATCAGAGGGCAGCGCGTGAAAGTCTGGGGCTGGCGAGGCCACTAGGCTGGGGGTGGGAATGGGTCGCGTAGGACGGGGTGTGTGGGTGGGGTGTACAGAGCGGGGTGTGGAATCAGAAAGCCTAGGGGGAATAGGGGGAGGGGTAGAGAGGGCACGGAAGGGATTCGAGCTGTTAAAAGCAGGGTTGGAGGGGGTGGAAGTCTGCCGGGAGCGAGCCAATTTGGGGAAAGTAACTTCATTTCCGCCAGTTGGGTCGTAAGGTAGCGTATTGTCGGCCATGATTGGAAAAATGTGCCAAAATAGAAATCGGAGACCCAACGTTTGCCAAACTGAGTAACACTTTTCGGTGGACTTTGGGAGAAAAACAACAGAAAAATTCAAAAGGTGCCTAAACCAACAGATTTTGGAAAGGGACAATAGGGTCCAACCTCGCAAATTTGAATGCAAATTCTGGACCACTGCAAAAACAACACAGTTGGCAAATCTTTCCCGATTCTCACCAAATGAACAAAAACAGCTATTTCACAGGTTGGGAAATTGTCACCTGGCCAGGGCAGAATCACAAAAGATAGGGCATTTCACAGCAGATGAGAACAAAAGACAGGAATAAGAACAAAAGACATGGCATGGCAGTGCGCGCTGGGGTGATAACAATATGCGTGAATGACAATGGCGTCTATGCAAATTTAGTGTAGACGGTGCCAAATGGTCACTATGAGCAATTAATTAGCAGAGTTTGTCCGGCCAAGCCAAAAATTTCAAAACCAAATGTACACAAAGCAAAGGTTTTGCACACTAAGCCTAACTAAGATTTGAATATGCCGGGAAGAAACTACGCACGACTAAAGCAAAGCAGTCGGTGGGAATCAAGAACAAAATTTTGGACCCAAATTGGCAATCCACGCTACCCAGGAACCATGAAATTTACAATGCAAAATATGCGTCTGTCCTACCCAAAATCAAGAATTTAGTAGGTTCAAAATAGGTAGGACAGCAAATTTCTAACGCATAGAAGAAGGAACAACAGCGCTAAATGCAGAAAACTGCCGGTAAGGACTAACTAGCTAAGTGTTTGAAATGGGCCGGAGAAGAAACCGAAGCGCGTAACACGGGTGAGCAAAGCACAAACAGGAACTATAAATTCAAAGTTTGGAAAGTTTACTACGTTACAGAGGCTAACATAAGATTGTAAAACACGGTTATTCACAAATCCAGTGTAGGAACCATTGAAATGTTTGGGGTGGTTGGTATCTAAGTCCTATATTAACTTATCAGGAACTCAGCCAAACCAGTCGATTACTATTTGTGAGCCGTGTTTATTCAACCTATGCTAAACTCAAGTAACATATAATACAATGTGTTTCACTTAGGACTACAACAAGTTACAGTTACAGGATACAGGTCTAGGATAATGATACAGAGAGCTAAGTATATTTACAGAGAGAGTTGGTCTAACTTACTAACTAGTACACAATCCAACAGAGGGACGAAGCCCTACTTAAACAACCTCACCTGAGTCCTTGGGGCACCGACTGACTAAATCTCTTCATACAATCTCTAAGGTTAACTAGCATGACAATAGGTTGTATAACTCCGCCCATCACAGGTAAGCTGGTTGGATGCTGTCGGCATCCAGCCAATCAGGGATTACCTAATATGCTAATGTAGGCTCCTCCTCATATGGTCTAGACAGTCATTACCTAATTATCTCATATGTCAAAGGTCATGGAGTGTAACAGTGGTGTTCAAGGACTGCTAAACCGAAGACGCCTAACGGCTTAAGCCTTTATGGCCGAACGGTTTGCACGTTCGATTTGTGATCCGGCTGCCCGGGTTTGGCGCGGGTTCGAATCCCGGGAGTCGGGGTGTTGTTTCTTTCTGTTCTTACTCGCCCCTCTGGTTGTTTCACTGGTTCCCACGCCGGCCCTGTGATTAACAGGCTAGTATGTGCCACACAGGGATGTCGATCTCGGAGATTCGAGGACGAATCTTGAAAAGAAAAGGGGGAGTAGTGTAACAGTGGTGTTCAAGGACTGCTAAACCGAAGACGCCTAACGGCTTAAGCCTTTATGGCCGAACGGTTTGCACGTTCGATTTGTGATCCGGCTGCCCGGGTTTGGCGCGGGTTCGAATCCCGGGAGTCGGGGTGTTGTTTCTTTCTGTTCTTACTCGCCCCTCTGGTTGTTACGATAGGGTTGTTTGGTATCTAAGTCCTATATTAACTTATCAGGAACTCAGCCAAACCAGTCGATTACTATTTGTGAGCCGTGTTTATTCAACCTATGCTAAACTCAAGTAACATATAATACAATGTGTTTCACTTAGGACTACAGCAAGTTACAGGATACAGGTCTAGGATAATGACACAGAGATCTAAGTATATTTACAGAGAGAGTTGGTCTAACTAACTAACTAGTACACAATCCAACAGAGGGACGAAGCCCTACTAAAACAACCTCACCTGAGTCCTTGGGGCACCGACTGACTAAATCTCTTCATACAATCTCTAAGGTTAACTAGCATGACAATAGGTTGCATAACTCCGCCCATCACAGGTAAGCTGGTTGGATGCTGTCGGCATCCAGCCAATCAGGGATTACCTAATATGCTAATGTAAGCTCCTCCTCATATGGTCTAGACGGTCATTACCTAATTATCTCATATGTCAAAGGTCATGGCCGTTACACTACCTCCCCCTCACCGAACATTTGTCCTCAAATGTTAAGATACCATAACATACAAGGGAGG
>NC_049988.1:6244881-6246646 GCF_000003815.2 Branchiostoma floridae | reverse complement strand
ACCAGCTCCGTTACGAACTACAGGATATCCGATACGGGTAGTGATTTAAAAAAAGAAAGAGTGAGATAGAGCATGTGTCCGCACAGTCATACACTTGGTCAACTTGCCACTGTTCAGACCTTTGGAATTGGCCCGGATGTATCGTATTCTCATTAATTCTGGAAATGACCTCCTATTTTGCATAATTTTGTATTTCATTTTGTACAACACTGTCTAAGCTACATACAGACCAAAAATCATGAAAATCCGTTATTTCTTTCTTGAGTAATCGTCTTCGGAAAGTTTTGACAAAAATTACTTGCAATTTCAACACAAATCGCTGGGGGCCCAAACGTATGCCCTTCTTTCCTAGCACAAGAGCTATCTACCAACCATCAATCGTAACCACGGCTTATTCAGAACACGAGATATAAAAAGATTAAGTTCCGCTGCAGTTCCAAGCGAAGCCGTTAGGGGCCGAAGATGTAATTATACCTAGGTGTTACGTTAACAACTGGGCTGAAGTGGGGTATCCATGTTAACAAAATAACAACCAAGGCTAAACAGACATTGGGAGCTGATCAAACGTAACTTGTGGGCATGCCCAGCCAGGGTAAAATCACTTGCATACACGTCACTGGTAAGACCTATCCTTGAATATGCTGCAACAGTATGGGATCCGTATACAAACAAAGACAAAGATAAACTTGAAAGGGTACAGAATTCCAGATTCTGTACAAACAACTACAACATGGATGCTAGTGTTACCAAAATGAAAACAGATCTACAGTGGACATCACTTGAAGACAGAAGGAAAATGTCCAGACTTTGCATGATGTACAAAATGAAGAATAAGCTGGTGGACGTACCGACTGATAAGTATCTAATACCAGCTCAAAAAGAACAAGAACAGTCATGCCTTCAGGTACCAGAGATTCCAACCTAGGATCGATGTGTTCAAAAATTCGTATTTTCCCAGAACTATCGTAGATTGGAATTTTTATATCACCAAGCACAGTAGGGGCATCTTCTCTTGATAGTTTTAAAGGACGCTTGCAGATAGATGTGCAAAAGTTAGGTGTGACGGATCGTTCAGTGTAATATAACCAGCTGCTGCCGCACCGCGTGCCTGCGAAGTTGGTGTGTTACGCCGAATGGCGGTTATACCGGCTATATAGATACAGATACAGAACTATTTCCGTTTTTGTCACACCCCACCAACACACCAAAATCATTCACCATTCAGCAACAGTTCTTAAGTTATCTTGAGTTGACACAAACAATCACAGACATACATACACAGGTGAAAATATTACACCCATAAATATTTCAAAGGGTAATAAAGCTGCTTGTCGCCATGTAAACAACACGTATCGTAGCATGAACATGAACATACTATTACCCAGTATTTGTGTCTTATTTATTACCTTAATATCTTTTCTGCAAGAAATAGAAAGTTTCTGTTTCAGTTTAATAAAAAAAAACTGCTTTGATGGTGAACCCTTGCGGGTCTTTTACGTGATCTAATACTATGATAATTCTTACGTTTGAGTCCCGCGAGCACGCACTGATATGTACCTGTAAGTAGTGCGTGCTCGGAGTCATGTTTGAACCCCGTTTGACTCGTTTGAGCGTGCGTGCTCCGAGTCACGTGATCTTCGTTTTGCGAACAATAGACAAGCGTCCGGGGGTACTCTGACCCAGTTCTCCCGCCTGATACACACAGAATGCCGCTAGTCTAAGAAGAGTTTTTCCCGAGGATAATGTTGGTGCACGTAGCCGGGCC
>NC_049988.1:6243916-6244781 GCF_000003815.2 Branchiostoma floridae | reverse complement strand
AAGTGCCCTGGGAGGACTCTTCCCCGGACGTTAGTGACTCTCTGAAAAGGAAGGTTCTTGACACCGGAGACGGTTAGGGCGGCCCGGCCGACGGGGTCGGTCGTTCCGCTGGTTGTAATTCGGGTCATCCTGTGTGGGACAGAAGGATATCATGGTCTCAAAACTCACACATACTAGCCAATTTTGGAAAGGTAGCAAAGTTGTCGTGAGTTGGGTCATACGGAACAATTTTGTCGGTCATGGTTAGAAAAAAGTGCCAAAATAGAAATGGGAGACCCACTTTGCCAAATAGGGTAGCACTTTTCTGTGGACTTTGGGAGGAAAACAACAGAAAAATTCAGATGTGCCTAAACCAACAGATTTTGGAGAGGAACAATAGGATCAGACCTGACAAATTTGGATGCAAATTAGGGACCACTGCAAAAAACAACAGTTGGCAAATCTTTCAAAATTCTCACCAAATAGACAAAAGCAGCTATTTCACAGGTTGGGCAATTGTCACCTGGCCAGGGCAGAATCACAAAAGATAGGGCATTTCACAGCAGATGAGAACAAAAGACAGGAATAAGAACAAAAGACATGGCATGGCAGTGCGCGCTGGGGTGATAACAATATGCGTGAATGACAATGGCGTCTATGCAAATTTAGTGTAGACGGTGCCAAATGGTCACTATGAGCAATTAATTAGCAGAGTTTGTCCGGCCAAGCCAAAAATTTCAAAACCAAATGTACACAAAGCAAAGGTTTTGCACACTAAGCCTACGCTAAGATTTGAATATGCCGGGAAAGAACTACGCACGACTAAAGCCAAGCAGTCCGTGGGAATCAAGAACAAAATTTTGGACCCAATTGGCAATCCACGCTA
>NC_049988.1:6242532-6243332 GCF_000003815.2 Branchiostoma floridae | reverse complement strand
CTAAAACAACCTCACCTGGGTCCTTGGGGCACCGACTGACTAAATCTCTTCATACAATCTCTAAGGTTAACTCGCATGACAATAGGTTGTATAACTCCGCCCATCACAGGTAAGCTGGTTGGATACTGTCGGCATCCAGCCAATCAGGATTTACGCAATATGCTAATGTAAGCTCCTCCTCATATGGTCTAGACAGTCATTACCTAATTATCTCATATGTCAAAGGTCATAGCCGTTACAATTCTTCCTAATTAAAAAATTTATTTGCATTTTTTCCATAAGGCAAGAGACATGCAAATAGCAGGAAATTGAACACAGGAAATGAGATAAACTATTGGGAATTTCCCTGGACCTTTAACCTAACTTCCTGCAACAACAAAAAAACTACAGACACACAATATAATAGACATGCACACAAAAAACCTCTGTACACAGACATAAA
The DNA here is from genome assembly GCF_000003815.2 of Branchiostoma floridae. NCBI lineage: Eukaryota > Metazoa > Chordata > Leptocardii > Amphioxiformes > Branchiostomatidae > Branchiostoma > Branchiostoma floridae. Next base: position 6,242,890 of record NC_049988.1, on the reverse strand, counting down.
AGTGAAAGAAAAACATGTATTACGTTTTGTAACCTTTTAATCAAAATAGATGCATTCAAATCTACATAAAAGAAAACTTCAAATTCATACCTTGAGATTTGACTGTATCAGGTAGGAGGTCTTCATTCCTGCTGACCTTTGACCTGACCTTTAACCTGACCAGGGCAGAATGCAGGGCAGTCTTGTTCCTATTCATGGCCTCCCGGTACTTCCCTCCGATCTGAAGTCCTTTCCCGAAAAGTTGTTCGTATACAAGAACCTACAGAAAACAAAACAAAAATAGGTTTTCTATCTACTGTACCTCCAGGGCTATCAAAATTTACTGTAAATGCATTTAAGTTCGTGGAGGTACAGTAGA
>NC_049988.1:6228210-6242432 GCF_000003815.2 Branchiostoma floridae | reverse complement strand
TGCAGACTTCGTGTACAAAAGTTTTTGTTCTCGGCGATTGTTCGTGTGTTGATTATCTCTCCTGGTGATTTGCTCGAAAACAAAACAACAACAAGTTACTTGTGATCTATCTCGACTCAGTCATTCAACAGTATTGTTGGGTGTGTAACGAAACCCATTACTTGCCCCATTTCAACTTTTGGGATGTCCAAAGACCAAGAATGCATGATCATGCATGCATGATCTGTGTATTTTATTTTATTTTTTCTTCGGGCTTGGCAGAAATTTCTTGGGAGAAAAGAATGGAATCTCATTACCTACCTAACATCCATAATTTTGACGTTTGATCTGTTTCTGTGTTGTTTTATGTTCAAAATTTGATTTGACGTAGAGAAATATAGTTGTACATCATTCGAACAATAGGTTTATCCATAGGGGATTACGGTATGATCAGGCCACACTCGGGTGTATGCGATTGCAGGGTATAAAAATTGAATTTAAAGATAGATTTGTATCTTGGACTTCAAATTGTGTTCACTGAAACTGTTAATGTCATCTGTGTACAGTCACATTGATTTTGATTCTAGATTACGTAGTATTCAAGTAGGACTTGTGTTTACTGTTGACTTAAGCTTGCAAAATAACATCTGGTTTGTGTAGAACTGGCCCAGATCTAATAACATCCTCAGATCAGAGGTACACAAGCCTCCCCCTACTCTGCCCCTCGCGGGGTTATCTGGGGGTAACCAATGCAGACACAAGCGCCGTCAAAAGTAGTACAAACACGCGAAGCTTTTAGATGTTCGTATCTAACTATCAACATTACAAGTCTACGAAAGCTTCACCTACCGCACTGGAACCGAGTGTGTCAGGATTACGATCATTGTTTTCTGTGATTTATTGGTTGGTATACAGCTGACCCAGCGGAGGGATATGGATGTACATGTATATCAGAAAAGACAACCGCCGAACTTATCAGTTGGAGACGAAACGCGGCTCGAAGAGGTCATGGCTTCGTAAGTACAGTCTAATTTTTTATTGTAGCCGTCCTGTACTATGATGGTGATATACCCACGTTTTAAGTTTCCATATACATGAAATACACCCAAGAAATTGAAGAATGTGTGAGTCCGGTCGATGCTGACATCTGTGATTGATTGTGTTGTTTACTTATTTGCGGACGGAACCTGTGTGATGGAAATAGCCCTATCTATTCAAAGGATCATACAGCATGACAACAAGGAGGCCTCAGTTAGAAACCTCCATGTTAAACTATTCAAATACAATTCAATCTCTACAACTGGATAAAAAACGGATATTTACTTCCGGACGTTTCGAGTGACATCCATCACTCTTTTTCAGCGTTTTATTCCTTTTTCTTTTCCTTTTAGCAAGACACTATACTATTGGGCTAGCCCCTGACGAAACTTTTTTATATTAATAACGTTATATATAGATTATGGGAACTTGGTTGCCATGGGCTTTCTTTCGTCTGAGAAGGATAAATCTTCTGTCATATTTGTCAGTGTCTACTTGTATGTTGCTTCTGTATGTCCGTTGTAATATCGTATTTTTAGTTCATATTGATTTTTGATTTATTTTGGTTTATTTGTTTATGAGTGATTTGTTGCCCAAAGTCGGAGAAAGTGTCTCGTTTTCACAGAACGTTCGAAAACCGTTCCGTCACGCGTGGGCTCCATGTTGGATGATAACCTGGATGAATAGAACACAGAACGGCGCTGTCAAAGTTGCTTGCGGCGGGTTCAAGTGTGCTGTTTTTTCTCCGAAATGCGAATCATTAAGTGACGTAGCCAAGGCTAGATATCGGGACAAAGTTGCAATAATAGGTTCTTGAACCATATGCTTAAAAAACGGCATTCAACATGGTGCCGGTGGTTGAATACCCGGGCATCCGTTGGCCGCTAACCTGGGTGACTAACAGTTATAAGTTATATCGACTCTTTTCATAAAGGCGGAGGACTAGCTACCGATCCCCCACCAAACTTTATACCTGCCCTGTTATCCAGCGTGCCTCACAAGGGGCAAGATTTGGCGCTTCCACGACCCTGACTCCGTGAGACAAGCAGATAGTGCGGCCCAGCGGGTCGTTAGGTTCGCGTGCGCCCGTCTTTTTTCCGTATTTTGTCAACACTAAGCATAATCATAACAATATTAAGCATAATCAGTGCTGCTGACGTTACTGCTGCAAATTCAAATTCAGAATGCTTGGCACATGTCTTTCAGTCAGGTGCCAAACTGTATCTAGTGACAGCATGAGGTTACAGGAGCTCGGCCAAGAGAATATACACGCTCGCTCGTGTGACTGTCCGTTTAGGATGCAGCCACACGAGTGAGCGTGTATATAAAGTCCGCACGAGGTCCGTACGCGTATTGACATTTTCTTTCATATGATCACACGAAGTCGTATGCACAATAGACACCGATCATACGCATCTGAATCGTTTTTTGTCAGTTTAAGTACGCGTACTGGGCCGTACTGAGAGAATGCCTGCCACCTAAAACTAACACAAAACGATTGAGATGCGTATGAGGGATGTATTGTGCCTATTCACACATGTAAGTTCCGTATTGACATGTTTTGTCTTAGGTAAAGTTTGCGACTAAAGTAATATTATCTTCGACCATCTACAATTGTGGGTCAAGAAAAAGAACTTCGTTACTCGTAAACTTTACCCAAACCAAAATGTCAATACTGAATTGAACACGTGCTGACTTGATGTGCGCACAAGTGTGTGAACGAGACAGTCCAGTTTTAATGACCATCACCATCGGAACTTCACTGATTTGGGAGCAGTTTTTTGGTGAAAGGCGAGCATAGACCGACTCCTAAAAATCGCGGACAATTTCTAAAAAAAAGTGTCTTGATTATCCATGGAATATACTCATTTACAGCTCGCTGACATTTTTGTGCGACATGGCCTGTACGTCATTGACATACCTCGTGCCTCAGGAAACCAACATTCAGCCCGTTGAAAGAGTATTATGGCACAAACTACGCGCCGGCTCCCATGTTGGCGGGCCGCTAGAAGAGCTAATAGTGCATGTAATTAGCGTTGTTAGATAGAAACGGCGAGAAGTCCGTGTCCCGTGTTCATGGAACTCGCATTTAGCACGGCAAACATCCAGCCCGTTTCTGAATAAAAACCTTCTTTCCTCGTACGGGTCCACCACGTGCACACACAGCCGTGTGGAGATCGAGCAGCTTATCATCCAACATGGCCGATCGAACGTTCGAACGCAACTGTGACGTCAAGTGAAAACGATCTTATAGGTTCTGGAGACTTAATATTTGGGCAGATTGTGCAGACTGGAATATTTGTAACTTGATTAGATGGATACCACAGCTTCTTTGTAAATATTTCATTTATTTTGTATCCCATTGTCAGAAACAGTTGAAAGTTTCAATGTTTTGTCCATGTACAGGGTAGAAGTCAGATCAAACCGCCGTGGTCTCCAGGGCTCCATCGACTGCCTTGCTGATGGCAGGACTTAACCGGTCAGTGTGATGTGAGTGAGTGCGCCTGATGAAAGCACATACATAGGGGTGTAATCAGTGCAGACTTGTTGGAATATATCAATCAGCCAAGGTGATCAAGTTGAGATGAGTGTGTGTTTGTTCTCCTAAGAGCGACCGCTATTTTCAGTATCAGTGTATCCGTTAAGTATTTGAAACGGGCGATGTGATCTCTGTATTTTCTCTCGATCCCAACAGACTAATGATACATACAGGACACGAGTGACAACGTCGAGGTGTTCCGCCACAACTTGCACAGGGACTCCTACCACGACAGGGAAAATCAGTCGAGTCCTTCCACTGCAAGTCGGTGAGACGAGCTGCATCACTGAAGGAGCCGGAATAGACGTCCGTGTGCCTTATAAAGTCGGGAAGGAGGGGAGCCACACATCACCCAGAACAGCACCGTCGACATGAGGAAGACAACGAGAGGAGAGTGCCAGACCAGTAGCAGATCTAGAATAGCCAATCGATTGCGCTGCTACAACCATAGTGAACCTAAAACTAGTTAGAGAATTCACGGACTGGTTTTGAGGTGATTTATACCATTACTATGCATTTAGTGTACCGGGTATAAATTGCAGTAGTAGTTGAGTGTGCATGTAAATCAAAGAACCGCACATAAGGTTAACCTCAGCGACGACGGACCGAATCAAACCGGAGATGGATGTAGTTAAGGAGAGAACGGCCATAGAAATGTTCATTACAATTATTCTGTATCCAACCTGTGACCGAAGTTAGCGGGGTCAGCATTATGTAGTAACGTCAAAACACTTTAACAGTGTCCCGTGCCAAGTGTACGGAAAACCTTGTCTCTGCGTCTTTCCTTTATTCTAGCTGTGCTAGTCATAGTTTACAGGAAGAATCGACTGACAAGTACACCCCTTTGTCGCAATGGTTTGGTAACCAAATGAACATCACAGCAATAAGAAAAAAAGGGATTCAAGCGTCACACAACCAAACAAAATGAAATAACAGAAAGATATGAAATAAAAACCTTCAAACGAAACAAAACAATCCTCATACATACACGACATCATTACGCCGAATGGTCAAGCAAAAAATATAACTGACCCACAATTCTACCCTAACGATACATAATATCGGGCATTTTGTTAAAAAATGTAATGTGCTGTATACTTGATGGTGAAACGAGTATTAAAACATGAAATCCTGGTTTATAACATCGGTCACGTCATCTTATTATACGCCATACCCAAAGCAGACTAAAGTCACACACAAAAACAAATTCCCTAGGGAATACCCGTAGAAAATACCCGTAGAAAAAAATACCCGTAGAAAAATTCCTCGCATGCCTGCGGAATTCCTAGAATTCCTGTCAAACGGTCGCACACTATAAACATTAGGCTCGCCCCTGAGGCGTCGCCAAAATTCAGATGTGCCTAAACCAACAGATTTTGGAGAGGAACAATAGGATCAGACCTGACAAATTTGGATGCAAATTAGGGACCACTGCAAAAAACAACAGTTGGCAAATCTTTCAAAATTCTCACCAAATAGACAAAAGCAGCTATTTCACAGGTTGGGCAATTGTCACCTGGCCAGGGCAGAATCACAAAAGATAGGGCATTTCACAGCAGATGAGAACAAAAGACAGGAATAAGAACAAAAGACATGGCATGGCAGTGCGCGCTGGGGTGATAACAATATGCGTGAATGACAATGGCGTCTATGCAAATTTAGTGTAGACGGTGCCAAATGGTCACTATGAGCAATTAATTAGCAGAGTTTGTCCGGCCAAGCCAAAAATTTCAAAACCAAATGTACACAAAGCAAAGGTTTTGCACACTAAGCCTACGCTAAGATTTGAATATGCCGGGAAGAAACTACGCACGACTAAAGCAAAGCAGTCGGTGGGAATCAAGAACAAAATTTTGGACCCAAATTGGCAATCCACGCTACCCAGGAACAATGAAATTTACAATGCAAAATATGCGTCTGTCCTACCCAAAATCAAGAATTTAGCAGGTTCAAAATAGGTAGGACAGCAAATTTCTAACGCATAGAAGAAGGAACAACAGCGCTAAATGCAGAAAACTGCCGGTAAGGACTAACTAGCTAAGTGTTTGAAATGGGCCGGAGAAAAATCCGAAGCGCGTAACACGGGCGAGCAAAGCACAAACAGGAACTATAAATTCAAAGTTTGGAAAGTTTACTACGTTACAGAGGCTAACATAAGATTGTAAAACACGGTTATTCACAAACCCGGTGTAGGAACCATTGAAACGATAGGGTTGTTTGGTATCTAAGTCCTATATTAACTTATCAGGAACTCAGCCAAACCAGTCGATTACTATTTGTGAGCCGTGTTTATTCAACCTATGCTAAACTCAAGTAACATATAATACAATGTGTTTCACTTAGGACTACAGCAAGTTACAGGATACAGGTCTAGGATAATGACACAGAGATCTAAGTATATTTACAGAGAGAGTTGGTCTAACTAACTAACTAGTACACAATCCAACAGAGGGACGAAGCCCTACTAAAACAACCTCACCTGAGTCCTTGGGGCACCGACTGACTAAATCTCTTCATACAATCTCTAAGGTTAACTAGCATGACAATAGGTTGCATAACTCCGCCCATCACAGGTAAGCTGGTTGGATGCTGTCGGCATCCAGCCAATCAGGGATTACCTAATATGCTAATGTAAGCTCCTCCTCATATGGTCTAGACGGTCATTACCTAATTATCTCATATGTCAAAGGTCATGGCCGTTACACTTAATTATCGTGGGAACTGCACATAGAGATGGAGATCGAGTGATTCATGTAGGTAAATAGAATTATACTATTATCATTGTTATTATAACACCAGGTCGATATAGAAAGAGACCAAAGGTTTTGCATCAAAGAAGAAGTTAAAATCTATTTTTCGATCAAAGTGGGACTTGAGAAAAGTGCCCCTTTGAGATAGCATTGATAGGTGCGTCAGCAGTTGCCATGGTGACCAGCCTGGGGTGGGGCATGTCAAACCGCATACAAACGTACCAGAGCTTTATTCACCTATAAATTCACGTTATGAAAACAATCATATCTTTGATGACTTGAAACAAAATGAAAATACATTTGTTTTAAACAATTATCTACTGTAGTGTTGAGTCTCGTAGGTTTTTATTACATAAAGCTCATTTTAGGTGGTCAATTTATTTATAAATGCGTTCCGTTTCGTTGCGTTCGTAATTTTTTAGGGAAGACGGAAAAGACCAAGACAAGAGGTGTGGCTCTGAACTATGAACACCTCCTAGCATCGCTTTGACTGGACTTTCTGGTAAGTTTAAAGGCGAGATTCGTTAGGATGGTAGCTTGTTTTAGCTCTTGACATATTCTTTGGGGAAAATTTAGTCCGTACGTGTATCAAAAGACTCATTGTTTTGATATCGTGCAGCCTACACGAGTACTATTAGTATTACGTTACAAAAAATATGGCTTGACTTTTGTGTTTTGAAAGCGGCATTGAAACCATGTGGTGTCGTACCCACGGTGGGTACTACAGTTAAGGTCCTTGTTTTAGGAACAGAACTCGAGTTTAGGAGAGCCGACAAACCTATGTTCCTCATGCAAGTAAGAATAGTGTTGTTGTTGCTCTGAATTTAGGAAAACAACTACTTACAGTAACTCTATCTGAGGGTCTGCATGGGCCCGGGGGGTTGTCATACTGTTAACATGAATTACGACAAATTCAGAAGAACCCACTAGGCATTACGCTAAAATCAAGGAAAGCAATTTCGAAAAATTTGGTCACGTGCATACACGTCTTACATGCACAAGAATAACCAATAGACAGCTTTCCCTAGATAAAGTATGTGGAATCTAAAAATCGTAAATGCAGAAATGTTCGCTGTGGATTAATGTTCGCGGTTTCTGCGGTGACCACTTCACCGCGAACTTAAAACCACCGCGAACATTTTTCTATTATGGTATTAGACTGCAGTCTATGGTGTTACCGCGAACTTAAATCCACTGCGAACTTCAAATGCATATACAGTAGCCTGCTAACGTAACGTCCTATGGAAAAAGGATGTACAGGCTAACCTCCTTCGAAACATGTAGGCAGGTCTTCTGAATTTAGCAAATGGTGTGTATTGTTATGTAAATTTCTTTACTATATGTGTGGTATTTTTTATCTCTTCCCAGCAGTCTGTGCCTTACAGAGAGCCTGAAGCATCATGGGAGACGCTAGTAAGTGGGCGTACATCATCGGGATTCCGGTTGGAATCATCGCCCTGTTGGTCGTGATTCTGGTCCCACTCAGCTTCTCCGATCTACAGTACTATCAGGTAACGTTTGCAACCCTTGTAGTTATTTGTGCCAGTGGACCAATTTGATTTGATAACATGACATCCGCGCATGCTCATCAATGTTCCTCTGTTAAAAAATAGTTTTTGTCCATTCTGTACATCATAAAAAGCAGCTGCAAAAAAATGAGTACATGTATGCCATAAATTGAAAAAAAAAAATATATATATATATCGGAAAATAGATGCTAATGTCGTAGAGTGTCAAACTCCAAATTCCAAGTCAAATACGAAGATGCAAAAAAAAAAGAATATACTATACTATTCGGTATGCCCAATTACTCTGCTGTGTGTTTTTAGTCATTTGTTTGAAGTCCAGTTGCTTGAGTATATCATTACCTGTATGTCTAACCTTCATTAACACACCTGACTGTAACGTCTTCCCCCTGCAGTATGGTTTCTTAAAGAGGAAGTCGACAGGAACAGTGAGTCTTGAGAAGGTGTACAGCAGCGGGAGACACTTTGTGGGACCAGACTACGAGTTTAAGGTGTTTCAGGCCGACGCCCACTTTGAGGAGCTCACGAACATTGCCATTTTCTCCTTTGATAAGCTGGAGGTGAGTCTAATTAATATCATGACCCTTAAATATGATAGCTGAATTTTTGGTGCTTTGATCATTAAGATTAACTCATTAATACAACTTCATTTTAGAAAATAAGGTATGTGTTCCTAAAGAAAAAAAGAATATTGAGAAGTATTTGTAAGGTACAAAATGTTTCTAGCTGTGAAATAACATCTTGTATAAAAACAAAAATTGAAAGTGTTGGATGAAACAACTTGTCAAAGTACTAATTAAAAGTTTCCAGTGTTTGAAATTTCTCAACCATATGGTAAAAATCAAATTGTTGTCAGTTAATACTGTAAGTCTCTTTAGATCCGCGGCGCCTAAAATCCGCGGTTTCGGTCAAATGACCAATCCGCGCTGTCTTCAGATTCGCGGTGGACGATGTGTGGGAAAAAGAGTTCGCGACCGAGTACTTAGCGCTAGCGCAAGTTTACGCGTAATAACACGTGGGTTGAACAATTTTTTTTCGGCGAATTTACCGACAGTCCGTAAGGCAATATTAATCATTTTCGGTAGTATTTCACTTTTGCATGGTCAGGAAAATCTCGAAAATGTTGAGACAATGTTAATTAGCGAGAAATCAAGGAGAAATTGGCAAGTTTGTGCTTAGTTCTGACGGCGGCACAGATTGGCAAGATGGCGCCTTGGAGGTCATGTAGGGTCATCGGGACAGTCGATTATAGTATGGGTGAAAATGCTTCCAGCAGTGAAATTGTGCTCTAATTTAACCATATAAAAATGCACAACTATTTATCACATATGTTGTATGACTATAAATGACATATATCTAAGGAGTGTGTGATTTTATACTTTATTCATTTGACAAGTAAAGGTGTCTGTATTTTCTTTTAAAAAAGTGTTCGCCCATGCTGCTTGGGAAATCCCAAGCTAGTCACAACAAGCTTGTAGAAGCGTCGGATTTCGGTTGTTTAAAAGAGACTTTCTATGGAAGTGCAAACATCGATTCAGGAATAAAAAGGTCAAATACAGGTTGGTTGATAACTGGAGCACAGGGTGAACATTTTATAGAAACTGTAGGCATGATTTTTTTGTCTTTTTCTCGGCGTCTTGATTCCAAGCCAAGCTCGTCAAGAACAAAGGATTATGGCGATCGAGGTTTCAGACAACTTTGCAGCTTTGCATTTTCGAATTCTGTGAATCAAACAGTGGTCATCGGCAGCTACTATTAAAGTATATTTCAGTAAGAATATGATGGAGTGTAAACCGAAGTTATGGAAGAAGACATTGGCGCTGGAATAGAACTTCAAAGTGATCCGATGTTACGAGAATGCTGCGCGTCACAGGCCTCGTAAATTATTTTTTTTCGGCACGCGGTATGCGGCCGATTTTGTTTTCCTTTACTGTTCTTGGTAAGAAGTAACTAAATTATTGAAGCCAGGTATTACTTGTGTACATATGTATACTTTGAATAAAATTTTGATATCGTTTTATACATGACCGCATATGTGTTGTTTTTGCATCACTCCTTTCTTTTATCTTACTAGTATCTCGAGGTCGGCCGTGAATTTGGGGAGGGGGGCACATTTGCACCAAACACATCCGCGGAGAAGTAGATTCGCGGCACGAAGGTCTCCGCGAATACCGCGAATCTAAAAACACCCCGGAAATAAAGAGACTTACAGTATCAAGTACAGTGAAACCTGTCTATAGGGGTCACTCAAGGGACTGGCCAAATTTGGCCCCTATGGGCAGGTGGCCCCTATAGGCAGTATAGCCAAAAAGGTACATTTCACCACAAGCAATAAGTGACAAGGCACTCAGCTTCCACTGAGTATTTATTGACAATATTATTAAGGTTATACATTTAAACTAAATATGAGTTTAAAACAAACAGTTTAATGAAATACATTTGAATTACTACGACTGCTACAGCACTGTAGCTGTTCCCTTATTTCTGTATAGTAAAATGTATGCCAATCATGACATTAACGATTTAGAGAGAAGACATAACGTTACATGTACGTTATTAGACATTAACTCTAATCTGAGTCCGACACTAATCTGAGTCTTGCCGTTCTCGGAATCTGCCGAATTACCAACGTCAATGCGTGTCCCTCGGGAGTCGAAGCCTTCGACATCGTACGTCTGAGTCAAAACTGACAGACATTTGCTTGGTTCTCTTGTCTTTTATCCAGTTGGAATTGTCTGAACACGAAGTCAGCGCCGCCATTTTCCTTTGTTCCTCGATCTCACTTTTTCTGAGAGCTTGGGTCACAGCGCGAGTCTCCGGCAACTTTGCCAATCGAATAGACAAATCTTGTAAATGCCGCTAGTTGCCGGCAAAAATTTGACGTTCAATCACTACTGATGACAAGTTCATAATCATTTCTAAGCATCAAAACACCACAAAAACTTTCATTTGTTCACGAAGGCTTGGCTTGACTTGTCTGCATGTGCCATTATGCCGAGATGGTCACGACGAAATAAAACTTTCTCTACGTAGGCTTATTTCTTTGACAAAAATCCAACTAAGTCTAGTTCTCGCATAAATAATGGTGATTTAATTGATTTTAATCATTTCTATACCATAATTACCGTATTTTATGCTATACATCAGAATTCTTTTTGCGAAATTTTACCTTGGTAAAAATGGACTCGTCCACTGACCCCAATTGAACTTGTTCATTTGCTGCAGCGACGCCATCTTGGAAAATCACGCAAATAAGATGCCGATATTTTTGGCCCGCGGAATACGAAAATTAGACCAGCGTACATGGATTTCAAGAACATATAACATCAGATACATGAACGGATGGTCTACTTGTAAAATCTGTCCATATAGTCTTCCAGTCTGCACAGAAATGACGATGTAGAGAAGGGTACAGTGCAAAGAGTCTGGGGCGAGAAAAAACGCCAACAACTTGGGTGGAAAAACTTCGCATAAAATCACATAATTTTGTATACTGTTTCTTTATTCAATGTTTCCTTCGTAAATCTTCCAAGTTGAGCCTACATTTTGCTGATATATTGCAGAAATTGAAAAAAAAAAAGTGAACCCCGCGTGGGTTTAGCGTGGCGTAACGCGGCCGGCCAGGTGACCGCTATCGGCAGTGTTGGCATAGCGGCCGGACCGAAAATCGTCTGGCCGCGACCGCATTCGACAGGTGACCGCTATAGACTATTTCTTAATGCTTAGGTCAATGGGGAAAATTCAAGGGACCGACAAAAACTGACCGCAATGGCCAGGTGGCCCCTATACTCAGGTGACCCCTAAGGCAGGTTTCACTGTAGATACTGTGTTTTTGTCATTGGTGACATTGAGAATTAAGTATAGTAATTAATAAATCTTGTTTTAGCGACATTCCCTTAACTTGAATGAAGGAGTTCTAGACATTAGTCTTGTTCTAACGGTTGTTATTTCTCTGCCCCGTCCCCGTGATTAGATCCAGGTGACGTGTAGGTTCCAATACTTCCTGCGTAAGGACGACATGCCGCTGCTTCACGCGACGTACGATAGGTTCTACCATCCCGTCATCAGGACCAGCGCTATCGACGCCATCAAGGTATACAAACATGTTGAAATATTGACTTTGGGACTAACTGGTACAGGGCCAACACATGCTGGGAACTACCTGAAGTTCAAATGATTGTAACCATCACAATGTGCTGTTAATGACCTTTATCTTTAGTTGAAAATCTTTCAAGAGTAATCAGTTTTATCCTTTAATATCTTTACCATGTTACATAAACATGTACATGCATGCACACAAACACACACACACACACATGTGATACACACACAGACATTGATACAGTCACTGATACATGCACACACAAATACACACACACTCACACATCTGTGCACACACGCATACACACATGGACACACACACACACACACACACACACACATTCAGTGTTTGATATGACTCTGCCAGGGATCAAACTCACAGCCTACCGAATGAAAGGCGATTACACTCTACCCACTAGGCCATTGTGCCGGTAGAATGTTTACCTCTATTTCCCCCTCCCCCTGTAGGGCGCCGCGCCCCAGTTCAACACCAGACAGTACATCGGTGAGAGGAAGCTTGTTGAGGACACGCTGGCAGCTGCTGTCAAACTCCGACTGGGGGGGACCTGCTGTAAACAGGACTGTGCTGACTCAACTGAAGGTACATGGAACAGTGTCCCCATGGTGTAACTCCACGTGGTATTTTGGGCTGTGTACCTAAACACCCATACGTGTACCGTACCCAGGTCCGGACCAAAACATCTGTGTACCTGTACCTGTACCTTAAGAAACTAAATCACTATTGAACATCGCTTTTTGAGACTAAAGATTATAATATCATTAAGTGAATTCCAAATCAAAGATGACAATTGTGATTATCTTGCAGTTGAAAATTATGAAAACTTTGTTTTGGGGTTCAAATATCCAAATCCTCACACAAAGGTGACAATTTCTCTCTAAAAAAGACAATTTGCTACATTTATAACTTACAGGTAATTGACCAAACTTGTTTAGATACAGGTGCAGGTCTAGACCTGTACCTAAACCCGTGTACCTATGCCTGTTATTTATTTAGGTACACAGCTCTAAGCAGTATTGTACAGTTTTGCTTATTTTGAGTCCACCATTCTAAGCTGTACACCCCTGGGTAGAGGTGGGTACTCAAAATCCAGTTACGGGTTCAGTTCACTGGTCCCAAGGATCAGGTCCAGACTTGAACCTGGACCTAATTGACTGTGAAAACTTGTGAATGGGCGATACTCATACTACAGTGGTCAATTTCCCTATAAAGTATAAAGGAATCTGTTTGTTAGGGTATCCGACTCTCCCTGACATTCTAAAATCCTGTATCTTCATGTAAAAATGCTAACTGCTTCTGAACTTCTCACTTGTGGTGTAAAGTATTATAAACTCTTAGACTTCGTTCTTGTTATTTTCTTGGTAAGCCCCAAAACGTGTTTACGCCTACTGATATAATGTATTCATTTCCTATTATTGTCCAAAGTCAGATACTGTTATTCTTTCTCTATATGGTCCCATTTAAACAGACAGGTTCAAAAGGAAAAAAAAAACTGTTTTTATTACTGGTCCCCATACACCCTTACCCTTGGGTATACAAGTATAAATTTATGCTACAGTTTTTGTTTTATTGTATTGAGAGTTTGTTGTTGTTGTTGTTGTTCCAGGTTGTGTATCAGGCTGTAAACCTTACGACACCTGCACTAAAGAGGACAAGGGGCTATTTGTGGATGTCAAATACTTCCAGATAGGGAGGGTAGGTAGACAATGGTGCCATTTTAGAACACTTCTTGTTTCACCATCTCTTCTTCATTTTGTTCTCACATCCTGTTATTATAGAAGCAGAAATGCTGCATTAAAACTTTCTCTTCTGCTTTTGCTTGCTATTTTCTTGGAACTCAAAGGTTCATTATACCCCCCTCACATTAGGCGAAAATCGATCGGACGACGAGTCTGCGAGCTCTAACTTACGACGATGCACGAACCAGATACAGATGCCGTATAACGTTAATGCAATAATCGCGCAGTTTTTTTAACTGCTTACAGTTTTCAGATAGGTTCAATACCCAGTAGAATAGGTCTCCCAATAAAACCCACAAGCTCCCTTTACCTTGCACGTGTCTGAGGCAGGTAAGCCATAGCTGACAAGCCGTGCTTTGTGGTAAATTTGATGTCCTGAAGAGTCGATGAAGACGTAATGCCCTGAAAGGATCGACGACGTTTCATTACTTTACGAAGGAATGCACCACCATGTTTTGCATTGTTTTGTGTCAGAAAAGTATATATTGCATATAGAGCTTACAGATCAGTTCATGTCCAGAGCCCATTGAC
>NC_049988.1:6158588-6228110 GCF_000003815.2 Branchiostoma floridae | reverse complement strand
TTCTTCGTCGGCATCAGGGTCATACCTCATCGTAATTTAGAGCTCGCAGACTCGTCGTCCGATCGATTTTCGCCTAATGTGAGGGGGATTTTAACAATTCTACTTGAAGGTCCGGACTTTAATCTGGACCTACTTGTCTGTGAATGGGCAATACTCAAAACAATGCTCCATATTTCGCTACAAAGGAATCTGTTTGGTGGAGTATGCTATCTTCACATAAACAGCGCAACTATCTCTAGCTGTTAAGCTAGACCAAGATTAACTGTTACAGTAGAAATGAGATAAAGGTTCCCGCTGTCCCTAACACAGCTGTTCTTTGGTGTTGTTGGTGCTGATCCTAACATGGTAACTGTCATACAATGCTGTTCCAGGTGCTGATCCCCAATGATGTACAGGACAGGTTCCTGCTGTCCCTAACACAGCTACTAGATGCTGAACAGGAACAGTATTTGCAAGATGCCACCATTGTCAGGAAAGAGACAGAGGCAGAGGTGAGTTTGGCCAGTGGTTTATACAGTGAGACCTCACCAGTTTTACTGCACGGTTTAACGTTCTAGCATTCACTTGTCCTATCGGGCAAGCACATGAAAAATTTTCTTGCCCCAACCAACTTGTCACTTGCCAAAAATATAGATGACATTTTGCTGTGTATTTTCACTTCCAGCAATGGAGTTCATTTATTATTGGGTCTATTTTTTTGTGTTGAACAATCATTATGCTTGATGCCATGACTGTAAAGTAACATTAGTAGATAAAATTCACACTCATCTTACTTGCCCAATTGGACAAGTGGTGTAGGACAAGTGCTTGCCCGATCAGCACTTTCACTTGCCCTGGACAGTACAATCTGGCTAGTGGACTTGTCCAACCCTGTTTACTGGAGTCCTCTTCATATTATTTGTCTCTGGTGTGGGGAGCTTTTCTGTTGTTTTGCATCAAAAGAAAAAAAGTAATGTTAGATTTATTTCATTAAAATTGGCCCACATGATGCAAAACAACTGTTTCTAATGGTTAGAATTTTCAGGGGGAGAATGCCACCCAAACCCTCCCCTCCCCGACAAACAAACAAAAGGATGCAATGCACAGAAGTATGTCATTTCAATCGTGAACTAGTGAAAAGTTGGTTCAGGCCAGTAAATTTTTCATGCACTGTATGTATCTGTGGGAATGGAAGAGGCCTGAAGAATTCTGGCTACCAGGATGACGTCTTGTGTTTCTTTCTCAGGTGGAACAGATCGAAAACGAAGCAAGGGAAATCTCCCAGAATGCCACAGCCCAGTCCGGTTTGATCACGTCGCGCGCCAACGCCCAGGCGGTCGCCGTCGTGGAGGACGCCCGTAACAGCGGCCTGTCGCTGATCTACGGTCGGCTGAACCTCTCGAGCGCCGACCACAAGGCCTCGTTCAACTACATCCGTACACTGCGGGACCACGAGAGTGTGTACATGTCTGTGAACTACAATACACTCATATCTGGGCACACAGCTACGGGAGGGGGGTAGGCAGTGCTGTTTAAGTACATGTATGTCACCAATGGCACTACAATACAGTAGGTTCCTGACTACAAGCAACTATCATAAGCATTAGCGTACTACAAATGAAATATTTTCTAGAGGTGGGTACCGGTTCAGTGTACTGGTACAAAACCGTTTTTCTTATTGGACCAGTCCAGAAAAAATGGACCAGAAAAAATTCGGTGGACCAGATGTTGGACCTATTGGAAAATGATTATTTGATAAGGCATGCACACGTTTCGGGGCTTACTGGTTGAGGAAATTAATGAGCGAAGTAGATTAGAGTCTATAGTCATTTCTACCAAGTTTTACAGGCAATATTACAGAGGCAATTAAACTTGTAGGATTTTAAAATCCCAGTTGGAGTCGAATACTCCACAAAACAGATTTCTTCGTTGCAAAATGGACCACTTTGAGAACCAGGTTCAGGTCCAAACCTGGAAATGATCCTCTGAACTGGACATTAATTTTCTGTACCCAGGTACCCACACATTGTAAGTACTATAAACTTAGGGGCAAATTTACTATACTGGAAAATTGTTTAATGGCTCCATAGAATTATGGTGAAAATTTACTTAAGAAAAGGTGTGAATTTTTTTCTTCATTTTTGAAAAAAATAGGAGTGGGCAATTCTGTGAACTATTAATTGTATTCGTGTGGCCTAAGACAGATACTTTCTGTGTGTCTTAGAATTTTAACTTTCACTCAGGTCTTAGATGTCAGAGAGACATTTTTATCAACCAATATGTCAAGCCTTATAACACAGAAGTGGAAAACTTTTTACCAAAATGTCAGAGATGGAGAGATTTTTGAAGAGCAATAAATTAAATGCATTCCTGTTGTTAAGGCAGACAAATTCTGCACATTCAGACAGCTGTATACACACGTGATTAGAAAACCATTTTTTAAAAGAACTGTAATAACTATGTGGTATTCTGCAATGAGGTAGAAGTTTTTATGTTAGGACAGAAATACATGTAGATTTGTACGTCCACTTTCAGTAAAATTGTAACCTGTGACTTATATGTCATGGGGAATAAGTAAATATTAACTAACTTGAGCTCTAATGGATTTATTTGATGCCTAAGTCAAACATAGAATGGAAATAACTTGCTCAATATGGATTGCATATCTACCACACTTATAATGATCTACACTGTACTACACTAATTGCATTTAATTGCAAGTTACGTTGTAACTACTTTTAAATTAATAAAATGTATTTCTTCTTAGTTCAAGGAAGTCCAAAGAAACTACTTAACTTTCTCAAATTGGTGAAATCCTCAAAAATTTATGTTTTCTAAAATTCAATCCCTTGGCCAAAGAAAAGTCCTGAAAAATCATCATTATTTTTATTATCCTGTTAAAAAATCAAAAGATTTGAATGGAATCATTATAGTTTATTGCTGTGGCTTTGAAGCTATATTGATGTATTTGACCCTTTATTGTAAAATAAAAGCTCAGGTAACCTGATGTAACTATGCAACATGGTGAAGGGAATCTACAAATGTCACCACAAAATAGCCTGAAAGTTCATCTGTGCTAGTAGAAGTCATTCTCTATGAAGGTTGAACTGTAATTTTCTAGAAAAAATTTGCACTCATGCAAAGTTTAATTGTTTACTACATGGCTCTAACCAGCGTCCGTTTTCCCATCAATTGACGGAAATTTGCTGTGTGTGACGGAAAAATTTTAAAACCAATCTGTCAACTTTGACGGACAGAAATCCTTGGTTGAAGCTACAGGCGGCTTGGGGACGCCATCCACGGCCATAAAAGCCACACACTGTTTGTTTTGCTATTGTTATTATTATTGACAGTGTCGGCGCCCTTTCTCATACGATAATCTCATTAAAGACCTGTTTTTCAAGGTCTCAGTTCAGTCTTTCTAACTCCTGGAATAATGTTTTCGCGGTTTTCAAGACAATGGGAATTGGCTGACGGAAAAAAATTGCAAGCTGGCTAGAGCCCTGGTTTACTAGTAACTCTAGTTTTTGTCTAGGAATGAGCAAGGTGTCACAGAAGTGGGACCGCGTGGCACGATCGGGAGCGCGTTGGTCTCAGGCCCGAGAGGTCCCGGGTTCAAATCCGCTTGCCGTGTCACCGATCTTGTGCCCTTGGGAAAGGCACTTTACATGACTTTCCTCACCTAACTCAGGTGTAAATGAGTACATAGCTGCGGCTAGTGGCAGTGACAGGCCTTTGTTGTGGTGACAGGCCATAGGGGCATGTTCGGGCATGACGCACCCGCCATGACACACGAGTCAGGGGTAGGAGGAACCCCTTGCATCCTTGGTCGGAAGTCCTCCTAGGGTATGGCATGGTCGACCCGGACGGACGGACGGACGGACAGACGGACAGAAATCTAATATCGGTCTGATTGCCTTTCGCCGCGGAAGCGCGGCGAAAGACAAAAAAATAAAAAAAAGAAGTAGTGGATTGTTCATTCCTTGACAAAGACGACATGGTCAGTCAAAAATTTCATTGTGTTTGAAAAAAGAATTCAATTTGGTGACAGTGGAAAATGCCACTCTTTCAAACATGGCACACTTGCTAACAGTGCTTTATGGAATTATTTGTATACGGATCTGGAAACATGAAGGAATTGTGGAAATATTTCTGCACATTTGTCTTTACATTATTTTGAAATCGTAATATAAAAATCATGGTGTACTTATAGTCACGACAACAAAATTGAAGCAGTTAATATTTTGATGTTTTATAAAGAGAAATGTGGTTTTATCCAAATGTCATGTTTTTAAAATGTAACATAAAGAGATTGTATTTTCCTGCTTAGTGCACAGTAACAGTGCTCTATAGTCATGTCATTCATGTGTGCCTAATATTCTTACTAATAAACTGTTTCTTGCACATAGTACCAATGTGGTTGTTCTTGTCTGCTTTTATTGTAGTCTCTTTATGTTGTCAGCCAAAACATGTTTTTGGTAGAGATCGTTGTGAAAATGTCTTTTTTTCACTGGTCATTTTAGTGGTCAGCTTTAATTCACCCAGCAGGTAGCGCTGGGTACCAGAAAACCGGACCTGAAAAAAATCAGTGGCCGGTCCAAGAAAATAACCAGCGAATTAGATAAGAGAGTTGATAGTCATTTTTACCAAGTTTCTTGGTCTATTAGTTAACCAATCTAGTATCCTTCACACGATATTCCACCAAACAGATTCCTTTGTTGCAAAATGGACTGTTGTTTTGAGTATAGCCAATTCAGAAGTTTTCACAATTAGGTCCTGAAGCTCTGTACAGGTACCCACCCCCACTTGCAAGTATTCACTAACCTAGAACCTCAAAGCAAATGCTGCTGAATGTCTCCCACACCCAACATGTTTGTATTAAATGAAACTGATAAGATTTGAGCAGACGTGTAAATTCCTGTCTTTTGGAGGATACCAATTACACTAGGAAAGCTAAACTATATAAAGAAAGACCACACGTGAAGTATAGTTATTCTACAACATTTAATCAAGAGTAAACAGTGGTAGTTCCCACTTTGATATCCCGTTATTGGACTACAGTACAATGCACTGTGTATCGACTTAGGCTTAGAAAGAAATCAGTGTTTGTACAACGATTCTCAATCATTAACACTAAATTTTCTAACTGTTCAGTTCAGTCCTAGTAGCCGTTTGACGGAGTCCTTGTATTCCTGTACGTGTTCAGAACTCTCTCCCTGGTTCTTCTGCGTTACAACAGCCTGTTTATATTGTTGTACCTCAGGGTTCAGTACTATGTCCTCCTCTGTTGTATCACTGCTTCCCTTATCTGCCTGCTGTATAGCTCTGATGGTTTTGACGATGTTCTGCTCCGATGGACTGCCCTCCCAGAGAAACTCGTCTCGATCATCTGGCGTGATGCTGTCTTCCCAGGGTTCAGTCTTCCAGGCCTCGAGGTAGAGCACGGTCAGGAGGTACTGCGTGTAGTCGTAGTTCTGTTGGCGGTGGGGGCAGCGGTCTGCCGCGATGGTCAGGACGTCAGTTTCCTTGTCGTACCTGTCGCCGACGAGCTTCAGGAGTTTTTTCCTGGCGTGGTCGTCTAGTTCCAGCTGGGACAGTTTCAGCTGGGAGGATAGAAAAAACAAAAACTTGTTAACTAATTACACTACTTCTTAGAGCTACATGTACCAACGTATAAAAATCAAATTTTAGGTACAGATACAGGTAGATGGGTTTACCATTTAGGTACAGGTGTGGACTTGTATCTCTACCTGAACTACTCATTGAAACAATGATTTTCAAACTTAGCGAGCATCTAGCACATATTCACTGACAAAGTCACAGAATAAATTCTATTTCAGATCATGAAAGTTCAAATGGTACTTCAAAATTTACGCCTACTCTAGGATACAAAAGGACCCCACTTGGGTGTTTGAGGGTTAAGTTTGCCGGGATTTAATTCAGCGAAAGCGGGAAAATGTTGTGCTTGCTGTGGTTTTAAGCTCACGGTAGCACCATATACTGTAGTCACATTATACAAAAATGTTTGTGTTGGTTTGCACTAAAGAGGTCATGGCAAAAACCTCAAACATTAAACTACTGCAAACATTTCTGCATTTACAGTACTAATACTGTTCATTATTAGATACTACTACTATTAGTATTACTACTTCTAAGTGACATGTATTGTTTATAAACTGATTTTGTACCTTCAATGTGACGATCCTGGCTTCGGGATGTCGCAGCGATGGACCTGACAGCACGTAATCTGTCGTGATGACCTCCAGCGGGAAGTGTTCCTCGCAGGCCTCGTCTGTCTCCAGCGCGGCCGGCCAGTCCGTACAGAACTGCTTCAGAACCTCGCAGTGTCGCTTCACCGCTACAGGTGTCAGGTGCAGGAAGTTGGGGATCTTCCGGAGCTCGTTGTTGCCGAACTTGTCCGGCTGTACTCCTCTGTTGGGTAAAATGATGTGTCATCAATTTGTTTAAGATACTGTAAATGCATTTAAGTTCACAGGGATTTAATTTTGTGGTAGCGGAAAAAAAAGACCGTTCGCGGTGGTTTAAAGTTCACGGTGACGGTGGCATCACGCACTGTAGTTCCTTAGTGCCATGGAAAAATGTTCGCGGTGGTTTTATGTTTGCGGTGAAGTGGCCAACGCGAAAACAGTGAACATAAAACCGCCCTGAACATTTCTGCATTTACAGTATGTGATCTTTAGTGCAGTACTGAACAGTCAGCAGAAAATCAGTTCTTACTGCACGGGCATACTTACCTCATAGGACCTGTCAGAAGTTGGTGGGGTCACGTGGCCATTTGGTTACGTGTGCAACGCATGCCGAGTGCGTGCCCTCAGTCGGTTTTTGTCGCAAAATCGCACTTCGGGTACCTTCCGCATCCGTCGGAAATCACCGTCGGAACTTTCCGCTCTCACTCGGGTTCTTCGTAGCCTGGGTACCATCCTATTTCTACCGGTGTAAGGAGCCCCGGTAGAATACGGATGATACTCAGGCTAGGTTCTTCGGGTCACGCACGGAACACCGACCCGGGCGCTTCAGCACGGGCGATCCGACAACAATACCTTCGCCTACCGCCGAGGGGCTGACCGCACTCTCGGACCTCTCTCTCATTTAACAAAAGTGGTGTCGACGTGCGGTTTTCGGCATCATATTCGTCACTAATCTACCTACCCGTGATATTACTGTGATTTTGGACACCGCTTTGGTTTTTTTTTCTATATCATCTCAAAGTTGGGACATACAAACATGGTGAACGTACCTTGAAAGTGACCTTCTTTCAGCGAAATTTCTAGAAACCACACCGACTGACAAAGATGGCGCCTTCCTTTTACGCCCCTCTAACGTTTCCGCATGGAAAACAATTTACGGCGCATGTTTGGACATGTCTGAGAGGCAAAGTTTTGCCGAAATTTTGAATCGGCAAATCGAGCCGCCATTTTTCCAAATGCCGCACATGAGGCGTTTTGTCGTAAATGGACCAGACCAAATTCTGACAGGTGTGTGCCCGTGTACTGTAGCTGCAACATCTTTTAATTTTATCTACAAACCATTTGACTGATTGATTGATTGATTATAGTGCATCAGTTCATGTTCTGGACGCCATCAGAAGTATGTAGGACACTATCCTTGTGATACGTGTATGTATCGGTATCCGTGTCACTTCTGGGCTAGAGGGTTGGAGGTTCAATTTCTTCTGGAGGAAATATTGCTGATCATATGCTACGGCCGCGTGGCGCGTTGGTACACCCGATCCCTCGATCTCGGAAGTTAAGCAACGCGACGGTCCGGACAGTGCTTGGATGGGAGACCAACCAAGGACGTCCGGATTGCTGTAGCCTCACGAAGCTTTCCACGAAATCGTCTTCCGGGAGGGACGTAAAACGGGGGTCCCGTGCTCGAGGAGGTGCCTCGACCACGTTAATCAGCCTCATTACTCATAATGGGTACCTACTGGCTGGCAAAATACACCTGGTGATTATATATGGCCCCCTTCAATATTGACCATGATGGATCAAAGGACTAAATTTCAACATCCAGAACAAATTAAACCTATAGTAATGTCCTAGAGATAGAAAAGAGGCCCTACCTGTTAAGAGGGTGGCCCATCCGTACAGGTAGCGGGACGGCAGACGGTTTGAATGTGGCCGCAGTCGGCCAGACACTGGGCCAGTCCTGGTCCTCCGCCATCTTCGCTGTCCTTGGCACCATGGGCCGCCTACCCGGGTTCGCCGGCCCGTCATCTCTTCTCCTTCTGCCCCTCTGCGGGCCTCGCTGGTTCCCTGACGTCTGAGCTAAGGAAGAAGCACGTTGTAGAGAGTTATAGTTTATGCAGAGTGAATTTTGTAACCTTCGGGACCAGCAGGGAAACGTGTTTCTGCAAACGGCAGCCATGATGGTTACTGGTGAAATCTCGCACCAGAGTTTGTTTGTAGACCTGTGGACCCGACAGAAGCGACTTCTAGCGGAGAATATTAGCACTGCATTCATTTTGACCACTTGGTCTGCTCTGCACTTGCAAGCGCGTCAAGTACTATATTAAACGTTAGTAGTACCGTTACCCCGGAAGCATTGTACTTTGCGGAGCTCCGTGGGAAAAGAGCATTATGAGAACATGGATTTTATTTTGATTCTTATCATATCACACGCTGCAATTCTAGAAAAACAATATCCAATTCCCCCATTATAAACATTATAAACGTTGACTAAAACTTAAATTTCATTGCAAGTTCACACAAATACTAAAATAGACATAAACCTTTCACATGTCACATGAAGGTCCGGCAATAACGTATCAATTTAAAGATGTCAAAAGCAAACAGAAGCCTAGACTAAAAATTTAGAATGAATGACGGCGATTGCATTGCAGGGAAAAATCTTTCATTTTTAGAAATGTCATTCTGCAAAGCCTTTTAAAGTTTAACCTACGTTATAATTTATACCTTGATTTTCAATAACTTATTTTCTCATTATGATGATGATAACTCATTTTCCTACCTTTACTTACGTTATCAATATTGGTCTATTGAAAATCAAGGTAACATTTATTATCATAATACCGGTACGTTTACGACGATTTCTCTAGCCATACTGATTTGACAAATTGTCAACGCATCATTTTCTCCAGTTACATGTTGCTGTTATAGGTTACCCTTGCCACTTCTTCTGTGTAACTTTTCTGCCACTCTTGTCCTGCTAAAAGCGTAATATTGTAATTGTAACACGCCGCGGAATTACACGGCGAACGGGCGCGTGGTTGGGAGGGGGTACAAAATACCGGTAGGAAGAAACACGGCACAATTAACTGCCGCTATGTACATTTATACATCCTCTGATGTTCCTTCCTTTTCTGTCAGTAAATGCATAAAAGAGGGTCTGCATGGGGGGGTCTTGGTAACGCTTAACGGTGAATCCAGGAGGCCCGGTAACGGTTAACGGTAAATTCAGGAGGCCCGGTAACGCTTAACAGTAAATTCAGAAGGAGTTACAAAACATAACACCGTTGAAAGTAACATTGACGTGCATTCCTATTCACACAACGCTAGAGTAGTTATATCAATGGGGGAAAATATCCGACTAATGACAAAGCAAAAGGTGCCCAGAATCCGGAGGAATGACAGGGACAATGTCCATGGCATCTGTAAGTTGACGGAGGCAGAGTTCCCGGCTCGCCACAGAGACGACGGCAGCAAATTTCTTATGGAGCTCGAGGCATTGAACGATTGTTTCAGCACATGGAGCGCCAAAGGCGCAAAGCATCCCAGGGGGGTCCGGGGGTATGCTCCCCCGGGAAAATTTTAAAAATCAAGACCCTCTTAAATGCTGTTTCCTGCATTTTCGGCAAATTTTGCTGACTGACTAAGCTAGGTTGATTTTGACATTTTCATCAAATTACACAATGATTATAGCTTTGGCCTCCACTCCCAGAGCCCCCGACATATTTTACCATTTCGAGCTCAGAAGGCACGAGACGTTGCAATATAAGTCCGGGAAAATTAAAATCTGGACCGTCTGAAACACCATTTACTGCATTTCGAAGGACACATTTTGCTGTAAGACGAAGCTAAATGAAATGACTTTTTATTAGAGAGAAAAGTTTTTTTGTGCCTACCCACGCCCCAAACATATTTTCACCATGTTATCGTGAGCGCCAAAGGCGCCAGTCGTCGCAAGGAAACCTCATTTTCTGCATTCTAGGAGTACTTTTTGCCCGAAACTAAGCTAAGTTTACACTGAAATCTGTATGAGTGATAAAGTTTTTGAGGGCGACGCTTCCGCAACCGTTCGGGATGATATTTTACCCTGTCCAGAGCCGAAGGCCGGGAGGCTCGGAGAAAATTTTGAAATCTGGACCCTTTGAAACGCCATTTCCTGCATTTTCCGGGGTTCTATCTGGCATTTGACTTCGTGTGTATAACGGGTTACGAAGAATTTCTTGGTAACGCTTAACGGTGAATTCGGGATAACAAATAACGGTTAACGTTGAATTGAAACGACCAATAACGCTTCACGAAGAATATACCGATAACGATTAACGTTGAATTAGAGCGGGTCGGTAACGATTAACGGTGAATTAAAATGGCTCGTAACGCTTAACGGAAAAAGGCATGCAGACCCTCATAAAACATAAACCTGCATGAGCATACAAAATGTCATGAGAAAACGGACGTATACTGTCAAGAATTTTCATTTAACTTCTGTCCGTCACAACCGCTATGACGTAACACTTCACTGCTAGCGTAGATATAAAAATGGCGGGAAAATGGCTGCGTACGTTCAATTTTGCCCATTCAGTCGTAGATCCGGGCTATTATGCAACGGTTCTTCACACTTTTACATGAGTTGTAGGTCACCAACAGAAATTCAAGATTGTTGTTGAATCATGTTCGTCTTGTGCCGTGAGCATGTGTAATTATGATCTATATAAATTTGGCAATGATTGTGACAGTGTGTTCGTCCCACGACGAGCTGCCTACCCCGAAATTTAAAGAAAAGTATACTGAAAACTTTTGGCCTTTGTTGTCTTCGAATGCATTGTTATCGATGCTTTGTAAATGATGTATTGGACACCTAGATGTCTGAAGTGTGCACAGCTCAGAAATAACTATTGTTGCATGTGTAGATCTCTTTAAGTTCCAGTATTTTTAATCTACCGGTATAAGTCTTACTACCGGTATTATGCCAATGCATGTTATAAATTATAACGTAGGTTAAACTTTAAAAGGCTTTGCAGAATGACATTCAAAAAAATGAAAGATTTTTCCCTGCAATGCAATCGCCGTCATTCATTCTAAATTTTTAGTCTAGGCTTCTGTTTGCTTTTGACATCTTTAAATTCATAAGTTCTTGCCGTATTACCTTCAAAAAGAAAACAAGATGCGAAAAACAAACCAAGCCTAACCTCTGCTTGAAGAGCACTAAATGCACCCTTCCCATGCAGCCTGCTGAGCCAATATTGACACCTGAGAACCTCACCCCCAACCCACGCTCACAGGTGTGACATCACCTGCGTCAGGAAACTGACTCAGTCCATTGTAATTCCTCCAATTGTGTGGGAGGGAAACCTCAAAGGTGTTGTGTTTCGTTTTATTGACGATTTTCCTCTCACGAATGCTTCAGGAATGAAAGAAGAGGAAAACCGAATTCCTGTTCTTTAGCCAGACACATGCAGACCGAAGGTCAGCAACCTGAGACGTCTGAAACACCTGAAAGAAGGTCACGTTACTAACCAAAACAATGACTGAAAATATTAAAAATAAATAGTTCACTTCATAATTTATGCGGCAAATAAAAAGGAGGCATGAATTGGACATTTTTGTGCATATATGTCGAAGGAAACTGTGCATTTTGGATCAGATTTGTGGAAATTCGGTGTTTTAAACATTCCTTCGTTTAGAGCCCGCTGTCGCATTCCAATCGACTGAGTGGGCCGGCCCAATTCATAGTTTACAATAAAGAAGGGAGATTTACATACAGGTCAACAGACTATGAAGACAAATACCTTCATTCCAAGAAATGAAATGTGTTTATACGAGTATCATATTCTTATCTTTTGAGGTTATGGATGATTGAATTATATTTTGCAAGGTAATGTTATTTTATGGTTATTTTCTACACTATTCTTCCCTGTTGTCTGCAAAATGGACGAATCTCAATTAGTATCGTGAAGCGGTCGGGTCATAGAACCATCCGCATTCGTGTGGGACCTAAAAATCACCAATTTCCTAAAATATGTTCATTATATTTGCTAAAACTTGACTAAATTCATAAAAAAGATAACTTTTAATAGATTTTTTTGCAATAATTTGATTAAATAGGGAGTAATTCGGAAATGAAGAAGGGTTACTTTGCGGGACTATTTTCTGGCGGAGGGTTCCAGGTGCAATCCCGGGTTCGTTAGACCACGCCATCTTGGGTTTGAATTTTCTGGCTGGCTGCGGACAGAGGTGGGAAACTCGACTTGTTGCGCGCTTTAACCTCGGCAAAGGAAGAAAACGTCCCCGATACTCCATACCTAGGGTCCTTTGGGACAGGTAAGGCAAGTTTATGTGCCATTTTGAGGAACGAATTTGGTAGTTTTTGTAAATTTCTTGGCGGAGTTTGGCCGCCCGCTTGGATGCAAATTTTGTATACAATCTCGACAGGAGTGGTGTCGGCTTTCGGCCTCTTTGTGCAGATTTGCTCAAACTCGGTACAATTTTGAGCTTTAATCCGGCAAAAGAGCTTCAAAGGTTGAAGTTTCTAGGTACTAGAACTTCTTCTCAACCCTGTAAATGCGTGTTCAGTGTCTTAAATCTGAGGAAATGTGGATAAATTGGCGCTAGACTTTTAGGGTGTGGAGGGGCGAAAACCTCTCGAGATTTGAGTGGTCGAGTTTTCAGGGATTTTTGCGTCCAAACAAGAGGCGGGGCGCCTCGACCTGAGCCAAAATGTCCTCTTCTAGCGCCCCTCAAGTGAAAAATTCGAACCAATATCTGTTCTATGTATCCTTGGTGTCGTATCTTAAACCTTTTTGGGAAGTTTCTGAGGCACAGACGTCGTCTGAAAGCGATTCCTGTGCGCCATATGTTGGACGTTCTTGCCCGGATTGACGTTTTTGCATGGCTTATTTTTCTAACCCCAGACCTCGCATTCCCAAGGACCTAAACATTTCCTGTCGTCATAGACATGCAGTTTTTTTTCCTCAGGAAGTCATAGATTCGGCCTGAGTTGTCCAGAACAAATATGTGCATGTTTCAAAACAGAGTATTTGTGCTGAGTTTGTTAAGAAAAGATGCAGTTTTGCTTGCAAAACTGGTTGGAATCTTTTGGCCTATTATTTAGACGCCATGTTGAAACTCGTATGGTTACAGATATTTAAAGCAAGTGTCTTTTGTCGTATTCCAAAAATTACTAATTCTAGCTCATATGCAGACACACAAGTTTCAAAATCAGTGCAAAGGATAAATATAATTGTTCAAAAGTTCTATACTCTGTAATGATTGACTGAGATTAGAATATATGGAAGAGGTTAAAATAATTTTATGACTATGGGCTTTTCTTAGAAAGTGTGTATTCCTTTGTCAGTTAGGTTTTGTCTGTATTTTATTCCTTGTTTCGCCACATTGTTTTGCCATTTCACTTCATTCGTGACAGCTGTGGATTGCAAAAAAAAATTCATGTAATTACTAGTCTGGTGTTTAAAAATTCCACCAATGCTTAAGAAACAAATGTCTACAACTATTCGTGGTATTTGTATTTCTTGACTATGTGTATGCTTGGATATGGTCTCTTGCAAATTTGTGCCACTTGTAGCCAACCCAGCAGTTGTGTGGTTTCCATAATTCCATTATGAAACATTGGAAAGGTCCAGAGGGGCAATTAATTGTAATAATTGACATCACAGAGCCCACAGTGATTTGCAAGGGCAGTAAACCATGTCAAATTGCAGTGAATAGGCAAGTCATGGGCAATTTCATGCTGAACTGAAGAGCTGTTTTAAATCAAATATTGCTGTTCAGGGGTACCTAGTTTGTTGACTATGTATAGCAAAATGATCTTATTGCTAATTCCTGCTCAACATGGACTGAATACATTAAGCTGGAAAACCAAAATAAAGGTGCAGAAGGTATGCATTATTCCATATAAATTTAAGTCCTTTCCTTTCTTAAGCTTGTGTTGACAAATGTATTTTTCCATAGACCGTTTTTTTTATAGATGACACAATATACTGTACATCAACTTTTTATCCTTCATTGTAATGCCTTGCAGTTTTGTATTTGTATAGTTTTCATCATTTTTTTATGCAAAAGATTTAAAAAAAATGAAGTTGGTTTTACTGAAGTCCTTTTGCGGTTTCAGAATTTTTATTCTGGTAAGCATTTCATTAAGGGTCAAAAATCTAATGAAGAGGACTTCTAATGATAAATGGAGAAGGAGGGTCCAGCTTGCTTCCCAGTGCTTGCTTCCTGTGTTGGCATCTGGTGGTGTCCTCGACTAAATGAATGATGAAATCATAGCAAACATGCTGAAGTCTGAATGACAAGTATTTTCTGCAGGAGCTTTCAGTAGAAGTTATTTTGGCTGGTATAGAACAGTGACAACTGGTAAGACAGATGTAGTGTGGCAGACAGGTCAGGTTGACAGAAAGCAGTCTGAGTCTGGGTGTTTACCTTGGGCAGGTGCCAGCAAGACTGCTGTCTTGTTTCTTACCATCTTATATCCATCTGGATCTTTAACTTTCTGTCTGATGCAATCTTAAATGCTCTGGTGAGATTCTACATTGGAAATATGTGTGTGCATTTATGCACAAAACATAATTAATGTGAAATGTTAGCACAACTTATTACAAATTTCTGATAATTATTTTTCTTCAAAAACTTGATGGAAGTAATAAAAGCAATGTTTTATTTTCTTTCACTTAGTAAATGGCAAGAATATGTTGTAAAGTAGACAACTGTGATATTGCTTTGAATGTTGGAGTGTGTGGGGTTCTTTTCTTTGGACTCTTGGAGAGGAGGTTGCATGTGAATCACATAGGAAGAGGTGATATGGCCGTAACATTACATGCCAATATGGTGAATTGGACAGTTTTTTCCCTGTTTGCCATCATTACAAATTGAGTACAACAGACACTTTCCAAAGTCATATCAGCTTTGCAGAAAAATATACTTCTTTATGTGTGTGAAACCTGCCTGGCACATATGCAGTGTAATGATACATATGGTTACGTGTTTTACTTCTTGAAAATTAAAGATAATCAACAAAATTAGCCTAACATACTTTTATTTAGTGTCTGTAACAGATTATAAATGTATTTACTGCCATAGAAAAATGTCATGTTTTATAATGATAGTTTGGAATTATGGCATTATTTCATATTTCATGTGGATTACTGTGAATTAAACTCAAGTGACCGCACATGCCAAGCTTGCATTTTTAGTTGAGTCCCTGTAGAAAATTGTCCTGATAAAAAGTCCATTAGAATCTGATATCATCTGGTTTGCAGAGCTCTGGGGAAGGAAACTAGGAAGGTGGATAATGTGAACTGACAGCTCTGCCCCTGCCTGTATGCATAACAAAGTAGGGTCTGTCAGCTTGCATTTTGCAGGGTCCCAGGGACAAGAAACCCTAGCATTGTTGTAGAAAGGGTGGCAAATAGAGGCCATGTGTGGTGCTGATGGGGGACTGTTACACAGATGGTTCATTCCACTGGAATTCATATTCACCGGAACTGTAACTTCTGTTCTCAAAAGTGGAACTGAAAGTAGATTTCTATGCTGACCTTAAGAGCCATTTTGGCATAAATTCTCGTGATAAATAGCTGTTTTTGAAGGCTGTCAGTTGTGTCAAGATGGAGTAATAGTTACTGAAATTTACTCTGAAAAATTTATTTTAATGTTGACACAGTAAAAAAAACTACTTTGTTGTGTTACAGCACTTGTAATAGATGAACATTGTAAATATCTTTCCATGTCTGCAAGTTGAGCATCAATGGGCAAGTACCAACCATTTGAAAACTGACCATGATTTTTGGTTGCCATCCCAGATTGGACCACTAACAGACACAGAAGTCCATACTGTTCCTTGTTAGCTTGATGGACTGGTTTCAATTTGCTTGACACTAACCAGGGCCTGTTTAAAAGGCTTGGTGAAAGGACTTACTATATGCATGCCCGGAGTCCTGTGTTCCCCACATCTATATCTCAGCCCTTGTCTCTTCCAGGCAAGATATGCCAAGCTTTAACATTTTCAGTATAGCTCAGCATTTGAATAAGCAAAAAAAGAAAATAGTAGATTAAATCCATGTCTAAAAGCAAGCCATACTTGTTGGATTTCATGATTTTCATGTAGTGTATCCATAGTTGTTTTTTTTTTTGCTGCCTGAAATACTATCCTCTCAGAAAAATTTTGACCTTTTTTGCAGAATGTAAACAAATCTTCCCATGTGGCCTGGAATGACACCAGCTGTATCATGTTTTTACAACATGAAAAATGTTCTAGTGTCAAGTGTGGTTCATTTGAACCCTTTGTATAATATTTGTTACAAAAGGGGTGAATATGGCATCTGTTTTTTGTCTGTCTTGCAAACAGATAAAATCAAAACCTGCACACAGTTATCAGTAATGTTGAATGTCACTTGAGTTCATTGCCCACAGATTGTCACAACAGATCAGCTTTGTCTGGACAGATGTGAAAACAGATATGCCTGCCAAACATGTCATTCCTATAACACAGCTATAACACAAGCAGTATGGGGATGTGTCTGTTATGACTTATGTTACAGATAGTGTAGCATAGACATCTTAGCAAAGTCACACATGTGTTGTTTTTAGCTCTTTGCATGTTGTGCACACTTTACCAGTATTTCATTTTTGACAGAAAATATACAGCAAGTATATGCTGAAGCATAAAATAGAACAGAAGGAAATGAATGTATGGCAGAAGATATGGAAATTAGTTCAGTCCTTTTAATTTCACATGTTTTTGATTATGATTTTAGGTGTTGGGTTTCTTTTCTAAGGAAGTAGATTCTTCAAAATTGAGAGAAACGTGTGATCAAAACAGAAAACTCGAACACTGAACACCATGGCTGTGTGCAAGATTCACTTCTAAAGTACCCATCCTTTATCATGAACTGGGAGTAGACAACATACAACATAAGATAGCGTGCATTGTGCACATTAAGAACTTTGAGTCACCCCAGTACAGTATTGTGGTGCCAATTTGTAGAGTTGAGCCCATAATTAGGGTAATTTTGGTGATGAAAACATGAGTGACATCACCTGCCTACAGGTCGTAGGTAATGTTATTATGTGTAATGACATGAACGGAAAGACGTGATCTTAGTGTCACCTACGTAGGTTTAGGTTAGGCTGAACTGGTTTGACTATTCAATTTAGAGATCATGATTCGTGGACTGGGCCTGAAACTGGAATCATCTAGAATCACAAGATGGAAATTAATATGAAATGAATCAAGGATTGGTTTCCTGTCTTCAAAATCATGTATTTATCATTATTTGGTTTTGTCATCATTTGAAATCTTGTAGTACTAGTATTTTTAATTTTTCATAGTTTTTCTACTCTGAGCAAGGAGGTTAAAGAAAGAGAGGAGAGCGTTCCTATTGTTCCATGTTTGCCGCGAGTGTGAATCACATCGAAGTGCTAATTGCCCCAATCTGCATCTCGCCAGGCTAGCGTGGGCCTTTGTTTACGAGTCAGTTTCAACATCACTCGTCCAGGAACATCGATTTGGGGCCGGGATTTCAGCGATTTTGAGGATGATTCTCATTAAATACAGCGCTACTTTTACTAAGGAAACAGATATCAATAGTGATGATACTTCGCCTGAGGCAAGTGCGAGCATAGTTCCCCACGAGCCACAGAAATGTGTGTAACAACAAGTCACGCGGTGTAGAAGAACGCTGGGTCGGCTTTCATAGCCCAGGACACACGGAGCTATTTCATAGTATTTGTAAGAAGCTTGAGAAACGCTATGCAACTTTATTTTCAAGTCTGTCAAATTAAGATATCAAGCCATCTGTGTAAAAAAAATGCGTTCCTCGTGAGGCAAAAATTCCCTCAATACCGACAAAATAAATTTCCTCGGAAATATCATCTTGCTTCCCATCATTGCCATGAACATCCACGGAGCCCTCAGAGTACAAAATTCATGCATCACGAACAGCAAAAATCGATCGCAAACAGCAACAACAAATACTTATTTGGCACACCCAAGCCCACTACTATCGTTGAAAAAAAGTCTCTTTTGCGGGGCAAGCGTAATAATTTTTTAATAGACACATGAAGTAGAGAATATTGTTCATAATTCTGAGACAAAAAAATCGGGGATACAGCGACAAAAATGCCTGTAAATTCACTCAACTTGGTCGCACAGCGCCGAAACAAGTATCGACATGATCGCCATCTTGGTCTCTCCACAACAGTACTGTTTGCACACGTCACCTTCGCTTCCCAAATAAGGAAATCTGCGGAAACTGCGCTCATCTCGCTCACAGTTCGGCAACCCTCGGTCGTCCTCGGCCGGGATCGCGGTGCATGACGTCATGGCTGGGCTCATGTGATTGGCTGACACGTCCGGGCTCATCAGAAATGGCGGGAAACCCCGCGGCCATGATGGTCATCAGAGACGCGCCGCCGGATAGCGGAAACAATGGGCCCGGAGGGTCTGAACAATAGCCCGCAGTGGGGTGTTAATGACTGAGCTCTCTCCTGTGATTCTTTAACCTCCTTGCTCTGAGCAATATATTGACAAACTTGGTTTTCTGTTGTGCCATTCTTTCCCATTGCATATTCATACCTATTTGGTCTTTTAAAACAAAAAACAAAAGTATAGGTTTGTATCTAGACTGAACTTTTCATGAAACCATTTAGTTGCTAGCCATCTACTGACTCCAAAACAGTAACCCCCTCAGGTGTTTAAATGGCCCATTTTCCAGGTACAAGTGTGATTCAACTGGCCCTGTGAGCTTGTCCAGTTAGAGTTCGTTAGCATAACAAAAGCTGCTCGTTTCCATTTCCCTTCATACCTGGGTGCAGGGCATTAGAGTGGCGATGACATCACAGGTGATGCATTCATAGGCAAACATGGCACACAAACAGGACCTACCATATATGGGCATGGCCTCTTCCTAATATGGGCATGGGTATGTAACTGAAATCCCCCAAGGGTGAAAGGTACAGGTAAAACGGTAGAGCCACAAGAAAGTTGTCTTTTGTAGTTTGTGATTCCTGCTGGCCAGGATATACTAGTTTGGGGTGAGGAAACCTACATTCCTGTGTTAAGACAAGGTAAGGTTATGTTAGATCTAGACTTTTCTTGTGCAAAGTTTTGAGGATTTATTTTAGGAGAGAGAAAAGCAAGCTTTGCTGTCAACGGTAGTTGTAACTGTTAATGTGGGACACCCCTCAGTATATTCTGTTTTTGAACTGTTCAAAAGTTCTTGGAATTCTTACCTGTCATAGTTGGTTTCTGATTGATTTGCTGTAGACTTCCATATGAAAGAAACTTCTCAAAGTGTGACGGTTCTTTACTACAAAACATCTAAACATTGTGCCCCCCTCCCACCCTCTTGTGCCATTCGAGCACAATACAGTTGGTTTTTGAAGTGTTAAATTCACTTGTATCTTGCTGACAAATGATCTCAAAACATGTTTGATCAACGTTACTTGCTCGTGACAGTGGTTTAGATGCCATGTTACTTTTGTAAATAACATTCTCAGGAGGCTAAAACTGTCTTTCAAAAGGCCCACGATTTGGAATTTTCTGCCTGACTTGTCAAAGAAGATTATGGGACAGCTTTATCCATGTTCGACCTAGCGAAAGGGATGAAATCTGTGTGGAAGCCTGTTGCTTTCAGGACAAATGTTCCCCCTGGCTTTATCCAGTTCCTGTGAAAACAATTTTCCTACCAAAGCAGATAAATCCCAGATTTAGCATCACAATACTACAACAGACTAAAGAATAGAAGTTATAACAATTATGTATGAACCACCTTCCGGTGCTGTTTGTATCAAAATTCATAACACAAGGATAATGCAATTTTTATAAGCTTCTCTTGTAAAGAATTCAAAAGAAAGATTTAACTTAACAAGTTGGGTGCGGATACTATACTGCGTAACCTATATTTTTACTTTCCTACGCAACTGTTGCACAAATCCATGCACAAATCATTAGTACACTCATGGTGAGCGCTGTATTGAAGAATGCGATACCATAATTCAAAAGAAATAATAACTGACGTAGATATTTTGCAAGCAAACCAGGGCTTTAGCCAGCTCGAAATTTTTTTCCGTCAGCCAATTACAATCGTCGTGAAAACCGCGAAAATTAATTAGAAGGACTGAACTGAGACCTTGAAAAACGGGTTTTAATGAGATTATCGTATGCGAAAGGGCGCCGACACACATTGTCAACAATCATAACAATAGCAAAACAAACAGTGTGTGGCTTTTACGGCCGTGGACAGCGTCCCCAAGCCGCCTGTAGCTTCCACCAAGGATTTTTGTCTGTCAAGGTTGACGGATTGGTTTTAAAATTTTTCCGTCAGACGCAGCAAATTTCCGTCAATTGACGGAAAACGGACGCTGGCTAGAGCCCTGAAGCAAACTGATAGCTTTTACTAGGATTTCCTTTCCCATGTAGTAAGGTAGGATAAATGGGACGCAGTGGATAACGTCTTTTTAGATTTCACTGTAGTTGCTACAAACTACAAAGTCAACTGCACCTGAAAGGTGTGCCCTTTTTTGCAGGTGAGAAATTGAGCACCTGACAAACGTGACAATGGCAGCGGAAGTCAGCTTTGCTTCCACTACGATGGATGAGAGGGTAAGGGTCGACCAAACGTGTGGAGGCTTTCTGTCAATCAAACTTGTGATGGCTTTCTGTCAATCAGAGGTGTAAAACTGTCTGTATCTGTCCCTTGCTTCAAATCATCAGGGCTTTGTCTCTTCATTGTGAAGTCCATAATATCAGCTGCATTGTCATAATTCAGTCCTTTTTTCCAATCAGCCAGTTTGTTCTTTGTGTGTTACTGTAGATTTTAGAATTTTTGGGTGGAACTAATTGAAGAATTTCTTTTCGTTAAAAAGAAGGTGCTAGACAAATATGTGCAAAAAGTAATCAATTTTTTAAACCCAAGGATACAACTTTGACAATACAACTGTACCATGGGAAGAGCAAGCTTTGTCCTTTCGGATAGGAGCCAAATATTTGGCTAAAGAATTACTTGGTAAATGATCTATTTGCACAGACTGGTGTAATTACAGTCCCTTTGTGTAGTTTTCCTGAACAAGCTACTGTCTGGGTAATGTTTAACTTTGCTACCCTATAGAGGATATAAGTGTAGCATTTTCTCACAGTCGAGATATTTGGTAAAATAACATTAGAAGTAATGATCATTGCATCTATTGTGTTTTGCCATAATTGTAACTCCCATTTGAAACTATGCCATTAGGAATAGTTGTGCACTTTTTAGATTTTCAAACATATCCAGAATTCTTTTTTATCATTCCTACAACAAAATGTTACAAAATACATAGACGCAGAAGCTTGTCAACAAGTGAGAACAGTGTAGTGTAATGTATTTGCAGTCATTCAGGTGTTGCTTTCTGGTTCTATTTACTTCAAGGCCTTTTGAATAGTCTTATCTCGAAGTAGGATTCAAGTAGGACAAGTTGAGAAATTTATCTCCTTAGATGTCAAGCTTTGAGTGTCTTATTTCTAGGGCTTAAGAAAGTCCTTGATGTCTGAGACTGATAAAGCTACTTTTCTCTCCCAGCCATGCCTGACACTTTCCTGTTCCAAGGGAAGTGTCGACTTTCATTTGGTGAGCTAACTGCCATTTCAGGACAAAGAATACACACCTGTAACAGTTTACAGGTAAAACATGCACTAAATGCAAACCAAAAGTTTGAAGGATCTTTGACCAAGTTGTGTACAAAAATATTTCAAGTTTTTGTAGAATGAAAAATTTTACTTTTTGTAGAATGTTCCTGTTATGTAGTAAAAAGAAAAGGGTACAATGGTAAGGGTTTAGTCAAAATTCTACATTTTGTTCTCTATACCAGTAGTTTAGATATTATGTTACCATGGATATCCCTGTGTTACACGGGTATTCTTAAACCTACTACAAGGTTGACCGTTGAGTGAAAAACACTTGTGTGGCTCTTGAGAATGAGTAGACTGTCTGAGTCATTTCTGGATGGGAAGTCAGCGTCTGAATCACAGCTTTGGCTGGATTACTGGCAAGGTTCGGAAAAAAAGAGCATTTTCGTAAGGCTTAGAAGTTGAAGGCTTAGAACAATTTTCATAACTGAATGTTTATGTTCTGGAGTTACATGGGGGCAAGGAACAGTTCAGAAGTTACAGAAGCATACAGCTACTAGCTGTAAAAGTTTCACAACTTAAGTTCTGATATATCCTATCAAAACATCATGTTTTAGCAGTGACAAGGATCATAGCTTGCTATAGAAGTTAAAAATTAGAAGTTCTTTTTTTCCAACATGAATGTGTAGATTTTAGTGTGCGTTTAATCAGAGCGCAGCACCTTCCTGTTTGAACAGTTGCCCGAGGTTGCCAGTTTCCTTCACCAACACATGGTAGTGTAAACATAGCATTCCAGGGGAGACAGTCACAAAATTCAGTAGTAGGGTACATATACTGGATATACAGGTACAAGTACGGTATGACAAAGTTTACATACAAGAAGTATATAATCATCTGCCTTGTTTTGGTAGCTGTTACCTTCCCGTTAAAATAATTATTACAGGCTCTTGGCTGGTCTACAGTCACGGAAACATGATTATGTACTAGCTGTGTGTAAAGACTGTTATTATACAGTGATTGTGTAAAGACTGTTATTATACAGTGATTTACCAATCTGATGAGACTTTTCGTGTAGATGCATACACAGATTTTGAGTCGGTCCCGTCCAGATGTCTGTCCTGTATCCTCTGTTGTCCAGTCAACCCTGCGGTCCTGACCTTCCTCTGGGCAAATATTTCTCACTTCTCTGTTCAACCATCGCTCAGAACCTACAAACTTCACCCAACATCAGGCACTGAAGTGCTTCCAAATGCCAATAGAAGCTGTCCTATTACTAGTACTAACAGCTCTAACTGAAGAACCCAGGGCTCAAAATTTCACCCAAAATATCTTTGAGAAAATGTTAAAAGATAGCAGCTTTGTAGGCTTAGACTTTTCAATCTTGATGTAAAGAAAAGCGTCTTTCTAAGTAAACTCCATATATGAGGCCCTGGTTGTATGACCTACCTAGAGATAGAGTGTGTTTTGAATGTGTAGAATGGTCTTTTTGTACAAAAGGTGTTTGATACTTTTTCTTCTTACAGATAGTTTTGAAGGTCAATTAAAATATTGCAAGATTGTAATGTTGAACTTATTACAACCTCTATGTCTAAACTTAGAACTTCTTTGAAGGTTATTGTAGCTTCCTTTTCCCAAACAAGTGGATTTCCTCTGAAATGTGTCTGCTCAAGGCGAGAAGGAGGGGTTTGTGTTGGGGCCTGGAGCCAAAATCGTTCCATGGCATTCCTGTCGGCTGATTCAAAGCTTTGGTTGGAAGTTTGTGGATTAAGTCGTGTGTGATCACTGGAGTTCCATTTGATACTCTTGGCCTTGGGAAGAACAGCAAGAAAAGGCTATTTTAGTGGTGTTGGTATTTTTAAGGTGTATTTTTGGTATGTAGTTTTTTTCATTTAAATGAATGCAGAGAGGTCGTATGTGGTCTTTCTGAAGTAAGTTAATGATTGATTTTGAATTTAGCATCTTCTTGCAAAACCCTATCTAGAGGATTGATGGTTCTAGTGTCAATGAGCAAGCATTTTCATTACTGCAAGTTTAAAAATTATTGCTGTCACTCTACGGCAATCAGTTACATTCAGTAGAATTTAAGATAACAGTTGAACTATTCGTTGTACTTTGCAAAATGAGAGTCACCAGTCAGTGTTTTAGTACAACACCGTTCCTTCTTACGCTCTGCCTTATAGTCATTGACGGGATAAGTCAAAGAAGACGGATTTTTTTTCTGACCAACTGTTCTTTTGTTGTATCCAGGACCTGAGAGAGACTGAGCAGCACTTGTTGCAGATTCTAGGCGACAAGAGGCAGCGACTTCTCAACCAGCTGCAGCAAAATCCTGACAGGAGAGAACACATTCAAGCAGAGATCAGGTAAGAAGTGTATTCCTGTATCATAAAATTATAAAAACATTATGAAATCTTCAGCTTGTTGTTTCTTTTCACCACTTTGTCTTGATGTCTGTTGTAACTAAGTTAGTTATAGAGATGGTTGACTATCTATTGTTATATTTCCCCGTTCAAAGAGAACTCTAATGTTCACTGAAGCCGCGCAAGTGCAAATCCATGTCCATTACAAGTGGCAAACCAACAGAGACTACTTTCACTATTGATGGAAACGCTGTCAAGACAACTAAAGATGCTCCAGAGAAGTTCCTAGGTGGATATATAACTTTCTCGGGTAAAACAAAAGAGACATATGACATTGTGGCGAAGACAATACAAACGACAGTTGAAAACATAAACCAATCGGCTATAAGAAACGAGTACAAACTCAGGGTCTACATGGAATACGCTTTTCCGTCATGGAGGTACCTTCTGATGGTGCATGACTTGACCGACACTCAACTACAAAAACTTGATGCAATCCATACTAAAGCAATTAAGTCATGGCTCAAAGTGCAGGCTAGTGCCACTAACGCTATCCTGTACAACACAGTAGGACTAAACTACAAAACCATCTCAGATCTGTATCTTGAGGCCCATACATTGGCCTACAGCAGATCCGTTCTCAAGGCTGACGACAAGGTGAAACATGCTCTTCAGGCCAAACTAGATAGAGAATCACAGTGGACACGAAAGATGAAGAGATGGGGCCTTGGAAAATGCCACTCAATCCACCAACAAGCCATGAACGCGACAACAGACACAGGTTGGTCTTCGGTCC
Organism: Branchiostoma floridae; assembly: GCF_000003815.2. NCBI lineage: Eukaryota > Metazoa > Chordata > Leptocardii > Amphioxiformes > Branchiostomatidae > Branchiostoma > Branchiostoma floridae. Next base: position 6,203,150 of record NC_049988.1, on the reverse strand, counting down.
GAAAACAAATCAAACATCAAGTTACAAATATGCGTCACGAAACTTGGTCTGAACATCAAAAGAACCTACAACAACAAGGACACATGCTACAGCTTATCGAAGAAGAGAAATGTGATCTCACCTGGAAGTCAGTGATGTATGACCTCCCAAAGGGTATTCTCAGCTTCGCGGTACGTGCATCGATAGACGCTCTGCCGACATTCTGTAATCTAGCCACTTGGGGCAAGCGTACCAATGACAAATGCAAACTATGTGGTAACAGAGAAACTCTCCATCACGTTCTTAATAACTGCGGCGTCTCCCTTCAACAAGGACGATATTCGTTCCGGCACAATTCCATACTTAAACACATAGTGGATACCCTTCAGGAGAACATTGATCACTCGCAGATAGACGCCCGTGTCTACGCAGACTTGCAAGGCTATACAACCAACGGCGGCACTATTCCTGTTCAAACACTACCTACAGCACAGAAGCCGGACTTAGTCATATTCCTGCCTAGAGAAAATACCATCCATATACAAGAACTAACTGTACCTTTTGAACAGAACATTAAAGCCAGCCATGAGCGTAAGGTCAACAAATACACTCCCCTTGTGTCAGACTTGAGAAATGCAGGCATTTCAGTCACTCTTACATGTTTTGAGGTAGGGTCAAGGGGACTCATCACCCCAGACAACAAGGATAGAATCAGAACACTGTTCAGGTCTGTTAAGGCAAAAGCGCCAAAGAAGCTCTTCAGGGACATTAGCCGAATGTCATTATTGTCCTCCTACGCTATATGGAAAGCTCGACATGAGCCACACTGGGACTGTGCAATAGAATGATTTTAAGACGATACTAAAATGAACTAGAATGTGTGATATTTCTGTTGTAATGTCATATATCAATTTGCCTATGTCTCCCTGCATGTTTGGTCTGTAAAGACCAACATGACCTGGGCTAAATGTCACTTTCTTTTGTTTTCTGAATAAAGAATGATTTTATATAAATGGCTTCCTGTTCCAGATCTGTGGAAAGCGAGATGCAGCAAGTACGAGACAGACAGGGTGGGACCACCCACACCATTACATACCAAACAGTTACCACCACCAAGACCAGTAAGTAGAACCACTCTTCATACCTCCATTTGGATTGTGATTTACAAAACTGTAATACCCTGTGTAGCAGGTTTTTTTCTAACCAACAAGTTGTGGCAAGTTTTCTTTATAAGTACTGCAAACTGATATAAAGCACACTTTATGCAGATAAAATTGTGGTGGGAAAATCCCAAAATGAAACATTGCTAACGTATATAAACATACAGTATAGCCTGGAATCCAGCCGTATTGTGCTTTGGTCGCTCCCCTGAGGTACGCTTCCTGCCAATACGACTGGCATTCATTAGCATTCGAACGATCGGCATTTAAATATTCGCAGATTTTATCTGCGAGATTTCTGATTGGCTGTTAGCTCCAAGTTTACAGTTTGTAATCGAACGGAACACTACTTCTATCTTTCCCGCGAACTTTTCAGTATCACAACAACAGATCACGTGAGAAATAGCGCCTCGCGATTGGTGTTCTTCTCTCAGGGGTCATCCAATCAGCAAAGAGAAACAAATATGAATATTCATGAGTCTCCTCATTAGTGGCGTAAGGGCCAATCGTTCCAATCGTAACGAATGCCAGACGTGTTCGCACAGGAAGCAGAGCGACCAAAGCACAACACGGCTGGATTCCAGGCTACATACAGTATGGTATCCAGGTAGAATATTATGCAACAATTCAAAGCCTCTTCTATATACCAGTTCCACAACTAGTTCTACAGTCACTAAGAAAAGATAGTCAATGTTACAGCCGAAAAAGTGTGACTCTTCAGAAAATTCTATTCCTTTTGCTCTATACATTGAATTGCTAACTCAGCTTTGGATATTAAAGCCAAATGAATGTTCTTGTTTGTACCTTTGTATCATGTCTTGTCTACATACTATTTTCTCCTTGTTCTAAGACGTTTGTCTTGTGTGTTCCCACCAGACCAAGGTAACTACATGGACCTGAGCGGCATGCCAGCCATGGACCCTAAACAGCAGACCATGGAGTGGCAACAGCAGTCCTACCTGGACTCTGGTATCCAATCAGGTGCCACCACACAGGTAAGCTTTGGCCTCTCTCCAAATCTGTAACAAATCTGTAACACGTATTGTGGTTGGTTATCATCATTACATTAGTTTGTTGTCTTGTGCCAGTTTACTATGTATTGACTCATCCAACTTGCATGCTTGTAAATAAAGTTGCATTCCATTGTATGGCATTGCTAAATGCTGTGGACAGGAGTTCATCAATAAATTGTTTACTCTATTGTTCGAAAATAGGAGGGGAATTTTTACCAGGACTGTGTGTACTTACTATACAATGTCGGTTCTTAGGTTGTGAACAATGGTAGAATTTCAGTCTACAAGTTAAAACTGAGCTGAAAAGCTATTACAGAAGGACTTTATTGCATGGCAATTGTACACGGTACAATGTATGGCATAACACACTATTACATGTATTTCTAACTGTAATTTGAATTGTTTTTTTAGGCACCATCCCTGAGCAGTCGCCAGGGCCCTGATGACCTGGATGATGATGGCATGGACACCTCTCACATGTTGATGGAGTGGAACCAGGGCTTCCAGGAGGGCTTCACTCAGGAGCAGGTCAATGGTGAGGAACACTTCTTATGACTCTTCTTTTCTCGTAGCATAGAACGTGTTCACCCCTGCCCCTCCAGTGAGCTTTTCATATCTGGAAGAGTCTACCAGAACCATTATGTGTGATTGCAAGCCTAAAACCGTCCAAGCAAAGTTACATTCAAGACAAAAGTTTGTAAACAGTATGCTCCAACCTGACCCTAAAACCACCCACGCTGAAAGTTATATTCAGGCCAAATATACAAGATACAACAAGACAAACATTTGTATTTATTATTCCCTGTCTTCAAATAGATCTTTCCCTTATGTCTTCCTTTCTGTTTTACCACTGCATTAATTGATCGTCAACATAGTGAAAGAATAAGGAAAACCATTTGTATCTTTGAATAACTTCAGTCTATTCAAGTTACTTATTTCTTCTTCCCCACCCCAGAGATGAACCAACAGCTGATCCAGACTCGTTCCCAGCGCGTGCGTGCCGCCATGTTCCCGGAGACTCTGGACGAGGGCACCCAGATCCCGTCCACACAGTTCGACCCGAACCAGCCAACCGCTGTTCAGCGCCTGGCCGAACCATCGCAGATGCTGAAACACGCTGTGGTGAACCTTATCAACTACCAGGTACGGGCTGTGATATCAGTCAGTTCAACATTTAGTCCCAGTTCTTTCATTATTCCTATACGTGAGTATTATGACACTGTAACTCATCTGGAATGAATGTACTAATAGCTTCTTCTGTGGCAGTGCTAAGTATTCAAATTTTGAAATGATAAGAAAAGAAAATTGGCTTTAGCATCTGATAATGATCCAAAACGGTGTAGGACCCGATGTTGCATCCAGAATGTAAGCCATTTATTTCCTTTGCTGTGCGATATGTATCAATATTCTTTTGATGCGGTATATTTAAATGAAGGACTTACTAGAAAGTGTGAAGCTGTTTTCCTAATTTATAGTGATTCTCCCACATATCTGGATTATCATTATGATATTTTGGAAGTTCCAGACTGCAAGAGAAAATTTAACAAGTTTTGAAGGGTGATAGTAATATAAACTGCTGTAGCTTCAGAATGATGCTGATCTTGCATATTCCTAACTGTATCATAGCCAGTAGAAGATTAAGTGTAAACAAATGTGTATGTTTCCCTCAGGACGATGCTGACCTTGCGACCCGCGCCATTCCCGAGCTGACCAAGCTCCTGAACGATGAAGACCAGGTGGTAGTGAGCCAGGCCGCCATGATGGTCCATCAGCTGTCCAAGAAGGAGGCCAGCCGCCACGCCATCATGAACTCACCACAGGTCAGACTGCCCTTTCCTAGATTTTTTAAAAACTGTCACATAAAAATATCTCACACATTCACATGCCCTGAATATGAAAAGATGTCACAGGTTTGTAGGAGTTTAGAGCAAGCATTCCATGATAATGTTGGTGGAAAAAGAAGAAAAAATTTCTTATGATTCCCTATTCCAGTATCCATTTTGAAAGTGGAATGGAAAATGATCATCCCAATAGCATTAGTACTTCCAAGAAGGTTTAAGATATTGAGAAAATGATTGTTGTGACTTAAGCTAGTGGAGTAGGCATGGTAGTTTCTTTGAAATTAGGAATGTCTTTTATCACACTGCCCTTCCACTTTCGGCAAAACTTGAGGAAACTTTGATAAAAATGTCTAAATGCTTTGTCCTTCTGTAGATGGTAGCAGCCCTGGTGCGTGCCATGCAGACCACTAACGATGTGGAGACGACCCGCTGTGCTGCCGGCACCCTGCACAACCTGTCCCACCACCGACAGGGACTTCTGTCCATCTTCAAGTCAGGAGGCATCCCAGCTCTCGTCAAGCTCCTCGGGTAAGGGTTGACAGAACTCACTCCAAATACACATCGGAAGTGTGCTTATATGCAACTACATGGCTAAAGATTTAAATAATTTCTTGACATAATTTTTTAACATAATTGTTTGCAGTTGTACCAAGATTGTTATAAAAATTCACACAAACTGAAAGTGTCTGGCAACAGAGGTCGTGGTAGACCAAGAAAAAACCTGGAGGGACTGTGTTAGGAGGGACTTGAAGGTGTGCGGCCTGACGGGTGGACCCACTGGACAGAGTCAAATGGAAGCGAAGTGTGAAGACTAGCCGACTGCTGCCTACCCCTGCGTCAGGGACCCCAGCAGCAGTATAATCAAACAAAGGATGGAGAGACACAAGCAAAACATTCTAGTTCTTCAGTTACTCTGTAATGTACTTGCTTGCAAAGCAGGCAGAAGTTTTAAGTTTTGACTTTTATGTTTTTGATCCAACTTGCACCAGGATTGCAGAAACATAGCTGCTGGCTGCACCTGATTGTCACATGATTGTCACATGTTCATTACATGATTGTAACTTTCCATTCTTTAGTTCCCAGGTGGAGTCTGCTGTTCTACGCCATCACAATCCTGCACAACCTGCTGTTGTACTAGGAGGGTCCACATGATGTTCACATGTTTATCACATGATCATCACATGTTTATCACATGATCATCACATGATCATAACTTTCCTTTCCTTCCCTCCAGCTCCCAGGTGGAGTCCGTGCTGTTCTATGCCATCACGACCCTGCACAACCTGCTGTTGCACCAGGAGGAGTCCACATGATTATCACGTGTTTATCACATGATCATCACATGATCATAACTTTCCTTTCCTCTCTCCAGCTCCCAGGTGGAGTCTGTGCTGTTCTACGCCATCACGACTCTCCACAACCTGCTGTTGCACCAGGAGGGCTCCAAGATGGCGGTGCGTCTGGCCGGCGGCCTGCAGAAGATGGTAGCTCTGCTCCAGAGGAACAACGTGAAGTTCCTGGCCATCGTGACCGACTGCCTCCAGATCCTGGCATACGGAAACCAGGAGAGCAAGGTGAGAGGGCAAAGTTCATGTCATTGGTTGGAGTGTGTATGCAATATCAGTAGGTTCTATCCTAAGATGGAAAGATGCCTACTATCCAACTTATGTCAGTCTTTGAAGTTTCCTTTCATTTTTCTTGAATAGACAAGTTGGATAGTTTGCAGTGCACTGTTTTTCAACTTCAGTCAATCATTCTAGTCTCCTTTTGGGTTACAAGTAATGTTTGATACATACTAATGTACAGGAGGTTCAAAATTTAAAGTAGAGTTGGAGATTTCTTTTGTTTGGAAGAAGCAGCTTACGAAGTGTCCACTATCTTGTCCCTACAGTTGATCATCCTTGCTAGTGGCGGCCCCGGCGAGCTGGTTCGCATCATGCGTACTTACACCTATGAGAAACTGCTGTGGACCACCAGCCGTGTGCTGAAGGTGCTGTCTGTGTGCTCCAGTAACAAACCTGCCATCGTGGAAGCTGGTAAGTAGTTACACGTTTAGTTTCCATTGTATCACGTGTGCCTACATTTGTAAAACTGCTGTCGACCATTAGCCGTTTGCTCATAGTACTTCGTTAAACAACAAAATCTATCATTGCAAAAGCATTTGTACTTTAGGGTTATGTTGTATTATGTGGGTTTATGTGTTGTAAAACCGCTTGTCCCCACTGGCCACCTTTCTTTTGAAGTAAAACTTCCTTGCTGATGTAGTCTGTTGGCACCAATGTTGTGATTGATAGGGGAAGGTTACTCTTAAAATGGAGGAGGCAAGAAATAGTTGCCTTCTAATCTCTATATAGACGTAAGTGGAGCATACTACAATGGAGTGGTTGCTTTCCCTTCCCTCACACCATTGTACTGGTTTCTTGTTCTGTTTACGTTTTACTTTAGTGAAAGATGGAATAAAAAATCTTGGACACAATTTGGGGAAGTAAGCCACCATGGTTGCTAGGAGAAGAATTGGAATCGTTTAATCTGCCAGTTTTATCATTGTACCTTATTGCCTCCCCCTTCCCAGGTGGCATGCAGGCCCTTGGTCAGCACCTGTCCCACCAGAGCCCCCGTCTGGTCCAGAACTGCCTCTGGACACTGAGGAACCTGTCTGATGCGGCCACCAAGCAGGTGAGAGTGAGTGAACCCCCCTTTTCTTATCTTTCTTACACGGTGATAACTAGAGTAGCATTGTTAGATACAAGGGTAATAAGGAGAACAGTATACTCTAGGCTTTGGTCTTCAGTGTTGTGCCCAAAATCATTGATTAGAATTATGCAACCGCTTTCTCTGGTGTAACAGTGTAGTCGTTTTACATGTTATGACTGGGGATGATGAAACAAAGTTGTCGTCTACAGAGCCTGACTTCTGACGGTAAACAAACTACTGAGCCCAGTGTTAAACTTTTCTTGAGATAAATTAGGAACTGCAACAGTTTGTATCAAATTCAATGTTAGATTCATGTGTAAATGTTATGAGTGACATGTGCTTTGTGTGCCTTTATTGCAACTTTGCTAATTTTGCTTGTGGTTGTTCTGATGCAATAGATGTTGCTTTGTTGCTAGTAACCTTCTTTCTTGCCCCCTCGGTTTGCGTGTGTTTCTAGGGAAGTCATATGCAAACCTTTATGGAAACCTTGGCTCGAGCCCACTTGCAGCTTATACGGGGTATCTTTGAAGACGTAAAACCATATTTGTCTCTAGTTGGTTCAGTTCCTGTTCACGGAGAATGCCGTTTTTGCTCCAATAACTGCACATTCACATTCACATTTACATGATGGAACAAAGATTTTTGCCATCAGTTTTCTTGGCAATGTAAGATACAAGCTTAAACTTTGATTCTGGAATGGGTGTGCAGTTATTGAAGTATTTACAGTAATCTGAAAATCAAACACCAAAAATGTTTCTTTGTTTGTTGCAAGGTTTTTTGTACATTGGTGGATGTTAGTCACATGATCAGAGCTCTTGCATGTGACTCTAGACACTTAGTGGTGGACACGAGTCACATGATTAGAGCTCTTTGCACTTGACTATCATTGGTTGATATGAGTCACATGACAAGAATCATTGCACCTGATTGGTGGATTCAGCATTTTTTGAATTCTGTTTCTACAGCAAGAGGCATTGGAGGGTCTTCTCCAGACTCTGGTGCACATGCTGGCACACAACGACATCAACATCGTAACGTGCGCCGCCGGCATCCTGTCAAACTTGACCTGCAACAACGGGCGCAACAAGATGATCGTGTGCCAGGTTGGTGGTATCGAGGCGCTGGTCCGTACCATTCTGCAGGCCGGGGACAGGGAGGATATCACCGAACCAGCTGTAAGTTTCTTGTTGCTTTTGTAATTCTTGTAGCATTATTTTGTCTCACATTATTGTTGGTGAAGTATGTTGAAACATTTTCTGTTTATCTGAAAAGACTTCTTAGTTTGTAGTCAAGGATACAATGTCTGTCTCCCAAAAGAAATATGTATATGGTAGAAGAGAATTACTTTTGGCAGAGTACGTAGCCATTTAAAACACACATTTTAGAGTATTTGAACATCGAAAAAAGTTTCTTTCATGGATTTAAACAAAAGCAAAATACTACATTTGACTGGGGATGATGATACCAATTTGTCGTCTACAGAGCCTGATTTCTGATGGTAAACAAATCTCTGAATCCAGTCAGAACCACTCTCCTTAGATAACTCCATTCTTAAACATAGAAGCACCCTTTTTTCCAGTGATAAAGTAATCTTATTTTCCTCCCTCACCATAGGTGTGTGCCTTGCGCCATCTGACCAGTCGTCACCCCGAGGCGGAGATGGCCCAGAATGCCGTGCGTCTGCACTACGGTCTTCCCGTGTTGGTCAAGCTCCTCCATCCACCATCCCGCTGGCCACTCATCAAGGTAAGGAACTACTGATGAAAACTTTTAGTCCAGTTACTGCACTGTACATGGTTTCATGTAACTTTCCTTGATGAAATTGCGTTCAGTATAAGCTACTGTCAATGCAGAAATGTTTGCAGTGGTTTTATGTTCGCAGTGGCCACTTCACCACAAACTTAAAACCACTGTGTGGATGTATGTGAATACAGTCTATAACGCTTCCGCAAAATTAAAACCACCGCGGAAAGTCCATTTTCCCGCTACCGGGAAATCCAATCCCCGCAAACTAGATGCATTTACAGTATAATGGGGATATGTACCCTTTGTATTTGTGTTAAGCTTTTTTTAGTACTCCGAATAGCAGTAGGTTTCTTTTTTCTTATACTGTATTACAAAAATGCTTGGTCAACAGGCAGTCTAGATTATACATGTTTGTCCAGTAAAACACAGAAAGTGCAGATAATTGAATTGATGGTAGCACATTGGTTCAAGGCTATGATTGGTTTACATGTTCATCTGATGTTGTGTTGTGTTCTTGGCTGTTATTGGTCTGATGCCTTACTGATGTTTTTTTGTGTCGTAGGCTGTGATTGGTCTGATGCGTAACCTGGCACTGTGCCCAGCCAATCACGCACCACTACGTGAGCAGGGCGCTCTGCCCCGTCTGATCCAGCTCCTCATGAGGGCCCATCAGGACACACAGAGGGTGAGCAACAGTGCTGTTTGTTTGTTTGTTTGTTTGTTTGGGAGACTAAAGATGGTAACAATTCTGAATTTCAGTTTGTTTCATTAGACTGTTATGCCATGATTTTAAGAGGAAATGACAGACAACTTTTGCTCTCAAAGTAGCTTAGAACCTACAGAGCCTGGGTTGTTCTTTTGCTTAAATTTTTTGTGGTGTTTCTAGAACCAGAGTATTTTCTTATTTGATGTGTTGTTATCAAAATCAAGAACCATCAAGTTGTACATGTTTCTGATATATTTCCTTTCTTACTCTAACAGAGGGCTTCCATGGGTTCCACAAGCAGCCAGGGAGGCTATGTGGTAAGTGTTGTTTGTAATCCGGTTTGAAAATGACCAACTTGAAGTTAGCGATATGTTTGAAAATAACGCCATAGGATTCCCTTTGATTTTTGGTAGCAATTTGCATGGCTAAATTTTAGTTCTGGTCTTGACTTTGAAATGTATTTTCCGCAGGATGGTGTCCGTATGGAAGAGATCGTTGAGGGAACCGTGGGAGCTCTGCACATCCTGGCCCGCGACGCACACAACCGTGCCGTCATCCGCAGTCTGAACTGTATTCCACTCTTCGTTCAGGTCAGAGAACATTGTGATAATGAGTTTAATTAGATTTCTATACTGTTTTGGAACAAATGTGTTGAAAATTGTAACATTTTGAGATGGACAGAAGATCCGCCAAGCATTGTTCTAGCCAGCCTGAATTTTTTCTGGATTATGAATCCAGAAATTATATCGAGCGCCTAAGACCCAACGATTATAGGGGGGTCCAGGAGCATGCTCCCTTTGGAAAATTTTTAGATCTAGACCCTCTGAAATGCTATTTCCTGCATGTTGAGGGGCAAATTTTTCTTGTAGACTCAGCTTGGTTTAATGGCATCTGTTTTGATATGTTTACATGCCAATTTTTGTCCATTGTAGAAGACAGAATGTGCAAAATTTTTGTCTGTCCCCAGCAGCAAATTTCCTCGGAAGGACGGACGCTGGCCAGAACCTTGCTCGGTGGTATTAATGGATGGACTGAAACTACATCTTTTTGTGCTTTATGTACTGTACTCAATCATCTGAAAAATCCATTATGTAGAAACTTATGTTCGATCTTGACTTGTTGTTGTTCCAGTTGCTGTACTCCAACATTGAGAATATCCAGCGTGTGGCAGCTGGTGTGCTGTGTGAACTGGCACAGGACAAGGAGAGTGCTGAGATCATCGAGGCTGAGGGAGCCACCGCCCCGCTCACAGAACTACTGCACTCACGCAACGAGGGAGTCGGTGAGTGTTGGTACATGTTTGTAGTTAGAAGGTCTCCAAGCCTGCCCATGTAGTGGTAGTGTATGAAAGGTATTGCTTAGTGTTAAGTCATCAAAGAGCTATCTTCCTGTGTATTCGTGTTTTGGTTGTATGGAATTTTTTTAAATTTTGGTAACTGGAGATGACTGCTCACTGTGCAAGAATATTTGATCCTACTCAACTTTTGAAATGTGGACCCAAGTTGTTAAAAAACGATAGAGATTTTTAAGCACAGTGATTACTGTCATCTGTGACACAACCAGGGAGCAGTAATCCCAAAGATGCGCGGTTCTAGCTAGTGCATTCTAGAATAGTCTACTACGTTATAATTTGTGACCATTATGCTATTGTTAACTAGTGTAATGGTACTTTGCTATCATTCGCTTGTTCAACAATGTCTAATCAATGTCTGAACAATGAAAAATTATGATATGACACACAAAACTGACCAAAAAACTCTTCAAATTACATATGATGTTAACTGAGTGCCAACTTTTAATTCTACTTTTTTTAAATCTCACCGTTGTGGAAGGGCCAAGACCATGCCATTCCCACTATGCCAAAATGAAATCCTGGCTAGAACCCTGAGATGTTTTATTTGATTTGTATGTTTGTGTTTCCCCTGTAGCCACCTATGCAGCAGCTGTACTGTTCCGCATGTCTGAAGACAAGCCCCAGGACTACAAGAAGAGGCTGTCTGTAGAGCTCACCTCCTCCCTCTGCAGGGCAGACGCCATGCCATGGGCAGAGGTGAGATAGGTCATAACGATCATAGGTCACTTGTTGTAGGAACAGATTTTTTGCAGTTCAAAACTAAATCACAAAATGTAACTATAAGAATTTAACCAATGGTAAAACTATTAAGGGACAGAAATCTGAACTGTTTTGCAAATTTTTACCGATTGGTTTATTCAGACCAAAATACAGAAGAGCTGCTTATACCGAATACATGAAGCAGCATGTGTCAACTGCTATATTTTCACTCTTATATGTTCGGTTGACTTCCAGAAATTTGAATGCAGTAGATACAAGTAGACAAATAGTTCAACAGGCATTCTTTTACTTGTCTTTTTTAGACTTGAAATAAAGTATTGAACATGAACATTTTTATTCCCTAGCCCCACGAGTTGCATGACCCTGGGATGATGATGATGCCCCCAGACGAGCCAGCATACCGCGGGGAAGGTATGTTTTCCCATCACAGTAGTGTGAGTAGTGTGCACAGCGGACAGCATAGCACCATGGGAAGACAGCCGCACCAAGGTAAGGCCTCCTCGAAGTTCATGTTCGTTACCACGGCAACCAAGGTTTGCTCCTTAATGGACAATCATTCATGGACACTGGCCGAGAAGTAGTTTCTTCAAGAGATTGAAGTGTATCTGTTCTGAGGAACAACAAAGTGGAAAACATGAGTAAAGCTCATTTGGAGCTTCCAGCAATTGCTAGGAGAATAATACTGTCAGTTGACTATGAAGAAAGCTCAACAGATACTTGAGAGGGAGTGTCTTTGAGTTGTTGCACATTTTGGAACAGACTTTGTTTGCATTTCAGCTTGGGGACAAGGAACAGAATGCTGGAAGTCCAGTTAGCCAAGACTAACGTGCACTGACTCTAAAAGGCTGTACCTATGAGCAAAACACCATGTAAACCTCAAACTAGAGTATCTTAGAATGGTTCAAACAAAATTTCAAAGAACCTTTCCACAGCTACAGGTACAGCCTTAGAGTCAGATCACAACCTGGTGTTTATTCCTGTAATCTAATTTTTCTGTCTTTGACTGCCAACCAGAAGTCCCAAACTTATTTGCTCCCGGATTGGTCAATAGTATCAGACCAACAGGGTTCCACTATCCACAGTGTTAAATGTGATTGGTCAACAGGACAAGCCAATTGTGATCCACCTTTTTGCTGAATCATTTTCTGATTGGTCAACATAAAATGTGGCACACAAAGTCCAAAGGACTTTATATTTTTGTGGTACTTCTGGTTGAAATATTGCATGTGTTGGGTCTTGCTGCATGGTCTACTGGCTAAGGGATTGCAGGGAAAAGTCTTCTGTAAGTACAGTTACTCGCATTTCCTTCCGGTTGGTTTGTGAGTGCTGTGTCGTGCACTGTCTGGATTGGTCCGCTTTCGCTTGCTACTGAGTCCAGCTTGCCTCAAACTGTGTTGTTTTTCTTTGCTAAGTAGCATTTCTAGATTTGTTTGTCCATGATGCAAGGTTCAGTGTACCCATCTGGAATGAAATTTGTAGATTGCTGGAAAAATTGAAAACAATTTGCAATTTTGCAAGCTAGAAAAAAACAGGTTTGATACAAAGAATAAGACATGGTAGAAAACAGATGAGGTATTTTGAGCCTTGCAATGCTTTGTTTTTTCAAGGAGGTTGAACCTTCTTGGTTTTTTGCATAGTTTGATTGTAGTGAATTAATCAGTACATAGGTTAGGCTACTTGGACAGGGCAAAAAGTTGCTGGGGAACAGCCCAACTTATTAATCTTTCTTGATTAATAAGTTGGGCAAAATGTCACACTGAAGAGAGAGAAAGAAATAGAACTTTTCAAGTTGAAATAAGTTGATGAATTAACATGAGAAATGATGCATTTAGCTACATATTGCATATTTTGGTGTTGATACTCAGCAATAGAACTACTCTGCAATTTGTGATGGAGAAGTTGTTTTGACGGACAAAAGCTTCAGTAAATAACTTGTCCTGTCCTGAGTGTGCTTTGCTTCCCGTGCTTGCTGTGTGCGTGACTGTGCCATTAACATGCCTTGATCGGCAGTTCAACCGAGAACTGGCCTGTATTCTACAGGTTCGTACCACGACCAGCCCCCCCACACCCCCATCGATCATGGTATGGACCACATGGACATGGGCCCAGGGCCAGGCGGACCACACCACATGCAGGGAGCCGCAGGTAGGGCAGGGTGTCTTTTTGGTAGTGGAATTTTCTTTCTTCTCTTTCACCAACACAATTGAAGTTTGGTCCTTCATACCATTTCACTTGATGGCATGAGCCAAAATGCTTTTTGGTTTGGAGCCATATTTGATCGATAAACTACATTAGATTGATTAATTGATTGATTACCCATACAGGTGGCCACCCCTCCCACTCTGACTATCCCCAGGACCTTGACCTTGGGATCCCCACGGCCGACCTTGGCCTGGAGGGTCTCCCACCACAGGGCGGGGACAACAACCAGCTGGCATGGTTCGACACTGACCTGTAAAAACACAGGTGAGAGACCATGAATCCTTTTTATATTCCTCTTCATTTTAACTCGGGTTCAAGTCTGAAATCATTTGACAGACTTGATGTTCAAAGGATTAGCAGAGTTTTGATCTTGATGTGTAAAATGACCCTAGTACTAGTAGTATGTAAATCCACATTTGGGATGTCTTCAGAATAGAGAATTCAGAATTGTATGTTTTCCAAACCATAAGCAGTTGTAAAGTTGTCATATAAGAATATATTTTTGTAGTTCCAATTCAGCAGTTTTGTTGTTGCTTCAACATAGGCGGGAAAAGATGTTTTGGGCATAGAAGTGAAAAAAAAACTATTTCGACATAAAAGTGCCAAATTCTAACCAAGTTTTTGCCATTTCTTTCCAGAGATGCCTTGAGGGAGAGCAAGTGATGAGATGAATGAATGAGAGAAGAAAATCAAGTTTGGTCCAAATTACCATATGATTGACAGCAGCCAGCCCTGCCCACAGTGTCTTCCTATGATGTCACTTCCTGCACTGAGGCATGATGGGAGAGGAGGTGACAGCAGAAGGATTTAGACAGGAGTTTTGGTAAACTGAGTCAGGGAAAGGTTTTTTTGTTGAAAGTAATTTCGTTTTGTGTTTCCTGGTGGAAGGTTTTGTTTGGAATAGTGAACTGTACGAGAGGAGAGTTTAAAACGAAGGAGTGCATGTTGCATTGTTGCCATAGGGATGACCTTATTAACTTCCAAGAAAGAGAGAACCGAAGCTCTAGAAATGATTCTTGGATAAGATTCTTGGGGTCTAAGACTAGCAAAGAAGCAAGAGAAGAAGTGATGTTGTTGGAAGATTCTGTGGGCACAGAATAAATCATGTAGAGTTGTGAGATTGGAGAGAGGGTTCTCTAAGAAGAGAAGATAGGGAATTCTACTGTATTTTTGAATCGTTTAGCAACTCATGACGTCCTTTTTAGATCACAAATATTACTGTACATAGATCCCAGACGCCTGAGTCCAAATACGTCTATAAGATTCCATATCAGAAGTGCGTAGCGATGTAGCATCCATGGATAAAAAAGAAAAGACAAGGCAGAAATGACTATTGTACCCCAGTTGAGTTCTGGGACGAGCTATTCCACGTGTTATTTACTTACTATGGCTTTGGAATTTTATGTATTTCTAGTTGCATTCCATTTTTTCCGTTGGATTGATACTAAGATGTGTTAGTTGTATGTTTAATTTTGTAGCTAGATGTTGTGTTTATGTAGGGGCAGTGTATCGGCCCAGTATAGCAGCACTAAGTACGACATTGTATTCTCTACACTGAAATACTAAAGACTTAAACCCATAGAAGACAGGTTTCAAAACCCAGATTATTCAGACTTTTGACTATGGCAACCACACAAGATTGTGGAAATTTTGACACTACTTAAGTAGCGGCCTGTCGTAGCTGTACCCCCTCTTTATTCTCCGTAGCTGATTCTTGTTTGTCTCTTTATATTTGCCTCTTTTTGCTGTATTTTATACCTAGGGACGATGCCATCGTGGGGAGGGGGGCGCTTTTAGGTAACACAGTCGAGAGTCGTTAGGGATGCTAACATGAGTTAATGTGTAAGAGCTGCCACTTCTGTTGCCTTGGCTTGTTTTTATTGTAATAAAGATGGCTTTTACATGTACGTGAATGAATCTTTTTCATTTATTCGTGTTTGTCTTACTCTGTAGGAAAGCCCTGAAGCCTCTTACAGTTAGTTACAGTTCAAATGAATAGGCTGGTCTTAGTCAGATACATCACCATTTGAACAAGTTTATTTTAGAGTTAGGACTAACTAAATAGAGGAAATGTGTTATGAAGACTCATCAGAAATGTTCGATATGTAGACTAAGTACAGACACTAATTCCTAAGGGCTGAGTCAAATTTTTACGGCTTATGGTACCACATTTTGGGTATTCATGTTGCACCGCAGATCTAGAAGTTGGTTGAAAACAGAAGACTATGGACAGTCTAACTTTGATAGCAGGTGGGCATTGTGGTGACCTATATACCAGGTAGGAGGGTAAATTTCATTAACAGAACTTGCCATAATCTACATGCTGTAAATCTATTTTTTTAGTGGTGGGACCAAGTGTCTAGCTGATCTCAGCACAGTGATCTGTTAATTACAGTTGATAAAAATTTAGTGGTTGCTTAGTTTTTGGTGTGTTGTAGTACAGTGTAAAAGTCTTCAACTCAAATCAGGAATTTCAGAACTTCACAAAGACACTGAAAACTATGGTCACTTTGAGTTTAATGATAAATGAGGTTCTACCAAGTATAACTACTGTACAGTAAGTTATTATGGTAGCTGTGTTGCAAAAGTGTATGTACACATAACAAAAAGACATTTAGCAATATTCAATCAGGTAATTTGCAACAAAAACAATGGAAAACACAACTTCCACAGAATTTCACACGTTCAAAAATGCAAATTTTTGAAATACAAAAATATACATCTTTTCAAATATAATATGTACAGTCATGCAATCGAACACATCTGTTTGCTAAAACAACAGTTTTTAAGAAGTAAAGCTACATCTTGACTGCAATTGTCTGGAACATCGATATCTGAAGGTCTTGTTTCTTCTTCCCATCATTTGAGCCAGCGATGTTCAGACCAGCACCTTCTCATGTCTGTCTGTCACTTCTTGGATCACTCCCTTGGCCTGAGGGAAGACATTTCATGTGTTATAAAACCACAAAGAACTGTAGGCTGTGTGTGTGCTATTCAGATAAGAGATGCTAAAAAAAAGGTACTGTCAAGTTCACAATAAAACTCAATTGCTTCCTTGGTCTAATCTCAAAGTAGATTTTGCGGTGGAATAAGAATAAGGTTGGGAAGGAGTTCAGCCAGCGGAGGAGTTTCATTGGTCACTGCTCTGCTGACTAAACTCCTTCACAAACTTAAGAAACTATCTTATGCTACAGTAACAGACTGCAAGATCTGCTTGCAGATTTTCCTTGGTCATCCTATCAACATAATGTACAGCCAACCCACCTTATTGAAAACTCATGCAAAGGGTAAAATTATGGAAATCTTTACATAACCTGCAGCCAGTCTTGTTGGTTGAACTGCTTATTTCAATGGTAAAAAGTCCCATAGCCTTTTTGTTAGGCCGTAGGGAAGTGGGTAACTCGGGTACAATATTAAAGGACATCTACTTTCAGACATTCCTACGCGAAATCCATAATGACAACAAAGGCAAATTCGCAAAGAACAAATTACGCTCATACAGACTGTTCAAATCCACCTACAAGGAAGAAGAGTACCTTAGAATTCCGAACGAACGACAAAGAACTACAAAAACCAAACTGCGACTCAGCTGCCACAAACTCCGTGTTGAGACAGGGAGGCACAACCACACACCTCTGGAGCAAAGAGTCTGTCAGTTTTGTAACATGAACAAGGTCGAAGATGAAGCCCACTTTTTATTAGATTGTAGTTTATATAGTAATGATAGAAGTATTCTTTTTAGCTTTATTATAGGAAAGTTCCCTCGCTTTGAATCTTTGTCTAGTGTTGAAAAATTCATTTTTCTTATGAGGTTTGATCGAACGACATTATACAAACACATCTCAAGCTACATATTCAACATTACTAAGAAACGAGAAGAAGCCGAACAAATACCATGTGTACTGCATTACTACCTTTTGTATCTATATGCCTGTACTTAGCCCGATAGGGCATGGATGTGCAATAAAGGCTATTATTATTAAAATATTGGAATCAATCTCCTTTTATCTCGCCAAGCGTAGTCAGGTATATATTTTTACACCTGGGTTGAGTGAGGTAAAGTCTTGAAAAGTGCCTATCCCAATAGCACAATTGGCTGTTCCAAAAAAATGTCGAGGGTGTGTGTGTCCTTGGATTGGAACTAGGGTGGGGTTTGCACAGTTCTGGATTGGAACTAGGGTGGGGCCAAAACCTGATCTGTACCTTCTCCACCCCCCTCCACATTAATTTTTTTGGAACAGCCCATTGGTGGCATGTAAAGGGATATGAACCCAGGGTCTCTGGCCAAACATCATTACCATTTCACATCTTCACAATTATTTAAATGGACAGCAGGTGCAAGATCCTCACTCACCCAAACAAAGAATGTGGCAGCCCCTGCACTGATGTCCTGTATCTGTTCCACACTAAGGTCTCCCAGCAGCTGCTTGGCTCTCATGGCAGTCTTGAGCTGGATCCTGTCGGGGTTGTGTCTCATCACCTTCCTCTTCAGACCCTCACGGTTTGTCTTACCCATCAGGGCCTGCAGGTCCTTCCAGTTCTGAAGGAGAAATCATCAGGATTCATTTATCTTCCAGTATTTTGTTTTCTTTCATCAGAGTGGTTCTCTCAATGGCTGAGTTTGGAAATCTTATTACTGGATGGTTGCGGGTACCACTCTTGGCAAAGGGTGTGTCTCACACAGAAGCTGGTAACCTTAATTGTGTAACCCTTTATCATGGGAATATTATAGTTAATGTATGACTGAAAAATAAAACACATAGATTCATTTTTTTTTTTTTTCATCAATGAAATTTGTTGAGTGCTTTCGGGCACAGGGCCACAGCTTAAGTGACATACCTGCTTAAACATACTGGGTTCAGACATGTAGGCCATGAATTCATCATGCTTTCCCATATGCCTTTAATACAACTTTTATACAAGAAGAACCACAAACATCAGTTATGTCATACCCAGAATGAAGGGCTTGAATGCAAAAAAAAAAAGGAAGATTCATTCATCCATTTATCCATTCTACCATTCCCACAAATAACCCTACTGACCTGCTTTTCGTCCAAAAAACATTGTCTTGTAAATGGCATTGCTGCATTTATTGTACCAAGGAAAAATTCAAATTGACAGTCCAAGTTTCCTACCTGTGTTTCTGACTCATTGACTCCCAGAAGCAGGTAGGTGGCAACCATCACCTGGTGCACCTGGAGGGAAGAGATGAGCCTTGGTTTATACACGCAGCATTTTCAACTGGAGTACAACTTAGGAGCCTTCTTCACACAGGGCTGCAGTGTGACTTGGAATGCCTGACTGCGCTGGCAGTGTGACGACTAAGGTATTGCCTCGCTTTGAATACTAACCAACTTGCAAAACAGGGTGCCCAAGATTTTTTTTTACAATGAAAACTTCTACCATGAAGAGTTGAAAACAAATTTTCAAATGTGCCTTCAAATGTGCCTTCACTGATTTTTGTATTACCTCTGACCTAAACATTGCAGAACTCACTGGGAGTCGACTCGGTGGATGTACACACTAAACAAGCATATGTGACCTGTCCATATGTAGTAGCAGTCACACGTACTACCAAGTAAGAAATATCTTACCAGTTGTGGAGGGTGGTTGTAGTTTCTAATCTCAGAGATAGTTGACTGGTTCATCTGAAGCACCTGTAAAGTGAAAATTGGTACAAAACTTATGATGTACTGTATCATACCGGTATATTATTTGCAGAGAAATGCCACAAATGCATTGCTTGCAGTTGTTGAAGCACAAACTTTACTATCAGGTGATTCAGAACTACGAACTAGTATAGCTAAGTGTTGTTAAACCATTGTCGGCTATGTGTGAAAGCCTTGGCTTTACTACCCTGGGAGCCAGACAGGACCGGGTAGCTAGAGAGTTTTGTTCGGGGAGCCAAGGCAGTCAGCTCGCCGATCTCACATTGGCACCCTGGGGAGTTTAAGCCCGAAGAAGTTATCGCGACCTAATCAGGCTTAAACTCCCCGGGACGCTAATAGGAGGTCAGCGGGCCTGACTGTCTTGGGCCACCGAATAAACTGTCCTAGCTGCCCGATCCCGGCTGGCTCCCAGGGAATGGCTTTAGACACACTCACATAAAAACAAATCACAGGCACAATAACACGGTGACCATCTTTCTGAATGGCCAAGCTGACAGTTATATCAAAGCCCTTTTGATGATTTTCAGAGTAGACATTTTTTCCTCTAATTAAACCTTATCCTTCCCCACCTCATGCCTCAGGTTCTCCAGCCTCCTGACTTTATCAGCATCCAGAATCTGGTACCCCAGCTCCTGGACCACGCCCCTCTTCTCCTCCGCTGCCTTCCTCTTCATCTCCATCCTCCTGGTGGTCAGCAGGTCTTTTCTGCCGGCCTGGAAGAGATCATTGTTTTTCTGTAAGGCCTAGGAAAGAAATGTTGTGTTTCCTGTTTCAGTCTTGAAAAATTAGGGTCGGTAGGTAGGGATTATCTTTTTTTTTCTTGTAAATTTTTTTAGGCTTGCCAAAACTCTAGTGTGGCGAATGACAATACAGTTAAACAAAGTCAAGTGAAATGCATGAGGACACTACATGTCTTTCAATGTCAAACTTGAATGTTGTGCATAATAGATACATTTATCCTTCATTAGATAGGACAAGCAGTAGCAATACTTCAATAGTACTAGTCTAGGGTCTACAGGTTTTTGTAGGGTTGTTAGGGAAACAGGAAACACAACTTTTTTGTTTTTCCTTGGCCTAAGTATTGTAATGTATTGATTATATGAATGACATCCATCTGCGTGTCAATTTTTGTTCATTCTATTGCCCCAACAACTCTTGTGTATGAGCCTTTTTAAGTTGTTGATGGCTATGACACAAAGTTGTACACTTGAAGGGTTTCAAAATGTCCTACAAAAGTGAAACTCTTGAAGGAAGTCTTCTTCATTACACAATTACCTTGAAGTTCCTTTAATTCTTCAGTAAACATTTAGACGACCATCTGTCGCCTTCATCAGTACAAAATGAAACATATACTATCAGTGTTTCATTTTGTACTGATGAAGGCGACATACAGATGGTAATCAAAACGTTTACTGAAGAACTAAAGGAAGGTTGTGTAACGAAGCAGACTTTGTTCAACTGATCTACCTTACCTGATGTTTCAAACTATTTATGGGTATAAAGTGAAACTCGCTAACTTGTTTGACGTCTGATATTTCCTGTTCGTCTACAGCCAGAAACAAGTGAAGAAACAATACCTTGATGGGTTGAAGGGCAGTTTTGCCAGACATGCTGACGGCATGCTCAGCAGCTATGATGGTCTCATCCAGATGTTTGCAGTCTCGTTTCTGCATGGCTGAGGTCAGCTCTGGACAAACAACAAGGTCAGTGTTAGTAGTTACCTGAGCTGGTAGACTGGGTAGAAAGCTTAACAGTCCTAACCTTACACAAAATCTATTGATAAATCCATCTACACCCCGACCAGTCAAAAGGGACAGTCCTTGGGAATGCGTACAGTCCCCTCTAGAAAAGCGGACAGTCCTCGACTTCCAAGCATACAGTCCTCTTGGAAAGCGGACGTTCCTTATATTGTCATCAGGAATCGGTACTGTTCTCGGTAAACTGTGCCCATTTGATTGGTCGGGGTAATCTATGATATTCTTTATTTATGCTGTCCAGTCACCATCACCTTAACAGATACTACCAAATAATCTTCTTGCATAAAATAAATTGAGGAACACACATTGCTGTACAAATTCTCAAACGAGTCAGACATTTCTGATAGCATCGTGACTTACAAAATGACAGTGAAGACAACCTATAGATATGTAATGAAACGTCTCTTAAGAAAATTCATTCTTGGCAAAGGTAAAGAGAGAAAAGTAGCAATTCTGAAATCTTACAATGACTAATATTTAGACAAGCTTACAATATTGTGTCATCATACGAAGTCAAGTAATACCAACTTAAAAAGCTTCAGTGTATCATCTTCCTCTCCACAACAGGCAACGTAAATGTACTGTGTTTGTATTTTTAGGGTCTGTATGCTCTTTTCCATAAGGCATTTTCAGCCTATAATTGATTTGCTGTAATTTGTAGCGAAATCCATCTTATCCAAATAATTCATTATCAAATTTCTGAATTCAATCTTCTGGTTTCAGCCTAAAGCGTTGTGGGCAGTCCCTCACCCCCATGCAGACCCTCTGTAATTGTGTCTGATATTTTGGGAGGTACCTACCATTTACACAGACATAGCATGCATGCCACACCCTTATTTCAAGGCTCATGTCAAATTAGGGATGAAAATTATAGTGTACTCATTACAAATAGCGGGAGGATCTTCCATTATTATTCGACTTATGAGACCTTTTAGTTATTGGCTGACTTTCATGATCTTTTACAATAGTCTCTGTCATTTTTGTGTCTTTTTTTATTATTGTAGTTTACCCCTAGAATAGAGAGAGATTGTGTATCAATATGTTTTTGATATTGTTATTCCACAAATGCACAAGTTTAAAAAAAAACTGTAATAGTCATTCCTTTCAATTGTCAGTCCCAATTGGGAAAACGGTAATTTAACAAAATTGCATTTGACCGATATTTTATAGTCTCATAGCAATGAAAGACAGGCTGCTCTAGAAGACGAACTTTACTTGCTGCACCTCTTAAAAGAGGATGATAAATGATGATGATGATATTTTATTCATGACAAGAAAATTGTTTCATGACACACCTTAGTTTTTTTAATTTGTTTTGCATTATGCAGTTGCTAAGCAACACGTCATCATACCTTATGCCCTGCCCTATAACAACCAAGTATGTTTATTCCTTAATATATAACATACTCACTTAGTTACCATTCAAACTGACCAATCGTTCAACATTACAGACCTTTATGCTAATTTTTGCCATACTTCATACTGGTCATGTGACA
Source organism: Branchiostoma floridae (assembly GCF_000003815.2). NCBI lineage: Eukaryota > Metazoa > Chordata > Leptocardii > Amphioxiformes > Branchiostomatidae > Branchiostoma > Branchiostoma floridae. The sequence goes on along the minus strand of NC_049988.1, from coordinate 6,180,813 downwards.
CAGTCTGACCAATGGACATCGTTTGTTTTGACATCACCAAGGTGAAGGGATGACATAAGGCATAAAATTCCGTGACGGAGAATTTCTCACTTGTTGACTGCGAACTGCGACTCATAACAAATCGCACGTGAACAGCATTTCTGACAATTTCGCGTTTTTGAGTTATTTTCTCTAAGCGAACAAGAATCAACCATCATGGTAGGTATCACTTAATATTGTCCCATTTTGAGACAAATTTTCAACCTGTCGTCCTAAGAATCGTATTGAAAGCATGTTCAACTCAGAAATATCATACTCTCTTTTTTTGGTGGAAAACCTGGACATCCCAAGAGCATCTCTAGACTGCTAATATACGTTTAAGATGCTATCATTCCAACCTTTTTCTAAAACTACCAATTTTAAGTTTCAAGAAAGGGCTCAATAAAAACAATAGGAGCAGCAATAGAATTTAATGATGTTAGCCCTATGGTCCCAAAACTCGCAGATTCCGTAAAGATTGTGCAATATAAGACATAACATTTATTTCCCTGTAGACATTTAAATTACGAGAAATTGAAATAAACTGCCTACACCGTATGGGACATGCAGACCCTCTTCTAAAGGCGGCTGTTGTTAGTTGTTTAAGCGCAGACATTGGCAACACTTAAAAGGTGATGGTCCCTTTCAATTGTTCCTCTTCCCCCCAGCGTGAGTGTATCTCCGTCCACGTCGGCCAGGCGGGCTGTCAGATCGGCAACGCGTGCTGGGAGCTGTACTGTCTGGAACACGGGATCCAGCCTGACGGACAGATGCCGAGCGACAAGACCCTCGGCGGTGGTGACGACTCCTTCAACACGTTCTTCAGCGAGACCGGGTCTGGCAAACACGTGCCCCGTGCCGTGTTCGTGGATCTGGAGCCCACGGTTGTCGGTATGTGAATTCCAAATCTTTGTATATCTGATCATGGTGAGAATAATTATAGAATACAGGTCCTGGAGCTTTGCAGCCACATGGTCACCATGTGATACATGTAGCTGGTCCAACCAACTATTAAACAATTCATATGAATGAAAGTGGCAGTTTGGAATAAAAATACCTCCACTGTACATGATAGCAACCTGCCAATTCTGCAATTCCTTTAGCCCTTTTTAAGTAATTGATAGAAGCTTGTGTGATTATACTAAGTGGTATAGAACCCCATGTGATAAGCATTGAGGTCTGGAACACCCGTATTAAACGTTATCGCAGCCCAGGCATAACATGAGGCTGTTTACACCTCAAGAACCAGACACTAAGACCGACATCAGAATTTCATGGCCATGCATGTTTGGTCGAGTCATGAATATTGAATGAGATACCACCGCCCTATGGACCCTTTTTGCGAAATTACCGTGTGTGCTTTTATTCCTGTAATTGTTCTCAGTAGAATGAACACAGGCTAATGTACATTTTTTCCCGACAGATATAAGCAATAGGAACTTAAAAGAGTTAAAAGAAAATTTTACCATTTCTACACATTCGTCAAGTTTGTCTTGTTATTCTCTATGAAAATCACAAATTTTCCTCAAAGTGAGCAGTAAAATGGTATAATTATATTGTAATTTTCACCGGTTGGCAGTCAATCTTCAAATCAATAATTCAAGAGACAGCTGCATAATTATGTCTATATGACAGCCCAAATGTCCCAGCAGTGTGCATGTTACACACAATGGTTGTTACTCATATAATAGATCAATTTCAGAAAGTAGATTCCAAAGTTGGGCCATGTGGCATAACAGCATGATGTTTGAACCATAATCCCAAGCCAAAGTCATGGGTCTAAATCTTTATACATTTGTATCTTGTGCCCATGGAAAAGGCAATTAACAGACTTTCCTCACTTCATTCAAGTGGTTGAGGATCATTGAATCACCATGTTTACTGTAACAGATGAGAAAGTGAATTTTAAAGTGATCTTGAACCCGAGTTCAGCTGAGCACTGAACTAGCTAATCTTCCACTAGTCGTGACAGAGAAGAAAGATGCACAGAAGAAATTGGCATGATTACGGAAAGAAAGACCCTGCACCATATGTAAAGGGTCATTGTACAATGGGAACTCCACAACAAGCACAATGAACAGTGAACCACAGTTTAAAATCCTGACTACTATGGATGCAGCGACCCTTTCAAGTAGTGTGCATGTCGGCTAAGCGACACAATCAGAATTTGAACTCCAGTTAGCTCTTGCTTCAATGGAAGACTGACACTAACCACTGTATACTACCGTTAAACAATGAAGTGGGTATACATCAGACATGATTTCAAAAGCCAGTCATAATCCTTGGATGGCAGTCACCATCATTGGGCCACAGTTGGTGCAGATAAAGTTGGGGCTATGAATGGGGGGATCTGAGTAGCCTGACGTGATAGCCAGGCCAGGTGGACAGCCCAGCTCTTTCATCAATCCCTCTCTCATGGCCTCTCAAGATTTTTAGGGTTACGTTTTTCTTCATAATCCACTTACAACTTGGTAGCTGATTTTGCTTCAAAATTTACATGACTCCTTTTTGGTTTTTCTTGTCCTCCAGATGAGGTCCGTACAGGCACCTATCGACAGCTGTTCCATCCCGAGCAGCTCATAAGTGGTAAGGAGGATGCTGCCAACAACTACGCCCGCGGCCACTACACTGTCGGGAAGGAGTTGATAGACCAGGTCCTGGACCGCATCCGTAAGCTGGCTGATACCTGCACCGGTCTGCAGGGCTTCCTCATCTTCCATTCCTTCGGTGGTGGCACCGGCTCCGGCTTCACCTCCTTGTTGATGGAACGTCTGTCCACTGACTACGGCAAGAAGTCCAAGCTGGAGTTTGCGATCTACCCGGCCCCTCAGGTATCCACTGCTGTGGTCGAGCCCTACAACTCCATCCTGACCACCCACACTACCCTGGAGCACTCCGACTGCGCCTTCATGGTCGACAACGAGGCTATCTACGACATCTGCCGCCGTAACCTGGACATCGATCGCCCGACCTACACCAACCTCAACCGTCTGATTGGCCAGATAGTCTCCTCCATCACCGCCTCCCTCCGCTTCGATGGTGCCCTGAACGTGGATCTCACTGAGTTCCAGACCAATCTGGTTCCCTACCCGCGTATCCACTTTCCCCTGGCCACCTACGCCCCAGTCATCTCTGCGGAGAAGGCCTACCACGAGCAGCTGACCGTTGCTGAGATCACCAACCACTGCTTTGAGCCAGCCAACCAGATGGTGAAGTGCGATCCTCGTCACGGCAGGTACATGGCTTGTTGCTTGCTGTTCCGTGGCGATGTCGTACCCAAGGACGTCAACGCTGCCATCGCCACTATCAAGACCAGGCGCACCATCCAGTTCGTGGACTGGTGCCCTACCGGCTTCAAGGTCGGCATCAACTACCAGCCTCCCACCGTGGTGCCCGGTGGTGACCTGGCCAAGGTGCAGCGTGCCGTGTGCATGTTGAGCAACACCACCGCCATCGCTGAGGCCTGGGCCCGTCTGGATCACAAGTTTGATCTGATGTACGCCAAACGTGCCTTCGTACACTGGTGAGGAATCCTTAGTGTTTTGTTCATTGGTCTATATTTCAATGAGAGGCAGACAGCAATACTGTTTGATGTCTCCAATCACTGGGAAATAACAAAATCTGGACATCTAGGCAGGCAACCACTATAGACAAGATTCTTAATACTTGACGTGTCAATGGGAAATATTATCTAACTTCTAAGGCACTGCTATTTAATGACTACATTTTATGTGATTCATTAGATCCTTACTTAATCGGAACCTTTGTCCTGCAGGTATGTTGGTGAGGGTATGGAGGAGGGAGAGTTCTCCTTACTAACCCAGACCTTCTGTCGTTCAGGTATGTGGGTGAGGGTATGGAGGAGGGAGAGTTCTCCTTACTAACCCAGACCTTCTGTTGTTCAGGTATGTGGGTGAGGGTATGGAGGAGGGAGAGTTCTCCTTACTAACCCAGACCTTCTGTTGTTCAGGTATGTGGGTGAGGGTATGGAAGAGGGAGAGTTCTCCTTACTAACCCAGACCTTCTGTTGTTCAGGTATGTGGGTGAGGGTATGGAAGAGGGAGAGTTCTCCTTACTAACCCAGACCTTCTGTTGTTCAGGTATGTGGGTGAGGGTATGGAAGAGGGAGAGTTCTCCTTACTAACCCAGACCTTCTGTTGTTCAGGTATGTGGGTGAGGGTATGGAAGAGGGAGAGTTCTCCTTACTAACCCAGACCTTCTGTTGTTCAGGTATGTGGGTGAGGGTATGGAAGAGGGAGAGTTCTCCTTACTAACCCAGACCTTCTGTTGTTCAGGTACGTGGGTGAGGGTATGGAAGAGGGAGAGTTCTCCTTACTAACCCAGACCTTCTGTTGTTCAGGTATGTGGGTGAGGGTATGGAAGAGGGAGAGTTCTCCTTACTAACCCAGACCTTCTGTTGTTCAGGTATGTTGGTGAGGGTATGGAAGAGGGAGAGTTCTCCTTACTAACCCAGACCTTCTGTTGTTCAGGTATGTGGGTGAGGGTATGGAAGAGGGAGAGTTCTCCTTACTAACCCAGACCTTCTGTTGTTCAGGTATGTGGGTGAGGGTATGGAAGAGGGAGAGTTCTCCTTACTAACCCAGACCTTCTGTTGTTCAGGTATGTGGGTGAGGGTATGGAAGAGGGAGAGTTCTCCTTACTAACCCAGACCTTCTGTTGTGCAGGTACGTTGGGGAGGGTATGGAAGAGGGAGAGTTCTCCTTACTAACCCAGACCTTCTGTTGTTCAGGTATGTGGGTGAGGGTATGGAAGAGGGAGAGTTCTCCTTACTAACCCAGACCTTCTGTTGTTCAGGTATGTGGGTGAGGGTATGGAAGAGGGAGAGTTCTCCTTACTAACCCAGACCTTCTGTTGTTCAGGTATGTGGGTGAGGGTATGGAGGAGGGAGAGTTCTCCGAGGCTCGTGAAGACCTTGCAGCTCTGGAGAAGGACTACGAGGAAGTTGGCGTCGACTCAGAAGAGGGAGATGAAGAAGAGGGAGAGGAGTACTAGGGGCTTCTCCAAATAATTGTGCATGTCAATAGTAGCATTAAGAATATGCTTTTGCTATGAAGATTTCTGTACCTGTCTAGCCATTTATATCCTTCGGTATCATCATCATCAATTACACCCTTTGGTATAACACACCAGTTAATTAGATTCACTAGTAATCAGAAATGTTGATGAGCTTGCTGTAATGGCAAACCATCAGTTAAGACTGAAAATTTACTGTTACATCATACTGACAGCATCTACTACATTAAATTTAGTAATTTTGTAAAAGAACAATAATCCAGTGTCTAACATTTCCTAACATTTACACATTATGCAAATTCCAAGTCAATTTTCAGTAAAAAAAAAACATAATTTATTAAGCAAAGGCAGGGAAGAAACTGACAGAAAATGATTGTTACTGTCTCAACAGTAAAAGTCAACATAGACAGTAAATGTTAATGTCCTGACAGTTAATGCCTACAGACAAACCAGTAAATCCAAATTAGTAATGATTTTCGAAAACTGTGCTTAAAGTAAATTGAATGTGTAAGACACTTCTGCAAAACTTTCTTCATATTAAGACTTAGATCTAAGCAACAGTGTGCTTTAATACATTTAGCTGATTTTATTGTTGAGCTCTTTTATTGGAGAAATCTTTTAAAGGATTGTTTCATTAAAATGCACAAAATCCTGTTGCAAGTCTTATTCTTGTTTTTTGTCTTTCATTTAAATAAATTGTCTACATTTTACTATATTTCTTTACAAAAAAGCACACATGATTTAGCTAGAAATATCAATAACAATGAATGAGACAACAGCAGCAAGTGCAATCCCTTTCTACTCTTTTCTTTCGTTATCATCTATGGAGTGATCATATACTGGTACTTAGCCAAACGCGTCATTTTTGGATATTCATTTGTAAGCTCTGTAACTTAGTAGAATTTAGAAGAGCTGGGGTGAACCTAGAAGAGGGTGTCAGACAAAAGCAGCACTGGACAGAAAAGACTGTAACTTCTTCTCTGTAAGAGTCAGGAACAGGAACTGGGTATGATTCCAGCTCAGGGTGCATTGGACAGAAGGCAACTGTTTGCTGGACCTGGAATTGTCAGTTTTTGACAGTTACCCAGTTTGGGCTTTAAATACCAATAAAGGGTAGCCTGGCTACCCTGTAGGCTTGCCTGCTTGGCCCAGGCTTTTTCATAAACCCAGCCAGTTCGATAGTAACAACTCAGGTACACATTAAGGGACTGAATACAATGGTGCAAATTTTGATAGTACCAGCTACTGAGCCACAGGTTAGCCCCCACTATCGCAAAATTTTGGTCTACCTGGATAGCCTCACATGTATTATCAGTCAGCTATTAATTATTATGATTTTTTTTTCCTGTGAATGAGTGCCCCCTACCTTTCTGTGCCTGAAGTGCAGCCAGTAGTTCCTCTGTCTCCAGTAACAGCCCAGTGTCGTCAGTCAGGCCTGCGCTGTAGTAGTCACTGATGGAGGCCTCCAGCTGTACCGAGTCATGCTGGTGTATGGCTGGTTCCAGGCGGTCCAGGATCGGGGTCTCAACTATCATTTAGAGAAATTTCTTAAACCTTTATAACAAACAGTAAAGGAGGGTGGGATTTTCTTCCTTTAAAAAAAAGAAAGAGCTGGGCTAAGGCTAGACTAAGGCAAGAGATATAAAATGTCAAAGTCTGCAAGCAGCTTGTTTTTGTTTTTAGAAAATTAAAGAAGATTTCGGTGATCTTTTAATGCATGTTCTCCTTAAGGTTATTTTCCAGAGTTGTACTTGCTTCACATATGAGAATAGATTCACATGACTGTACTGCAAACCTTATAATGTTATAATCATGATATTTGTTGTTTTGTATATAGTTTTGTAGTTGTTGCTATACGTTGTACATGTGACTGTACGTTGTAAAATCATTGTGCAATAAATTTCATTCATCCATATGTCAGTATTGCCTTAAGTGTATAGTTCTTCAACTGATATGTCAAGAAAAGACAAAGTGAAATTACACAGTAAATAATATTAAATGATTTGCTTTTAACTGATAGATGATATAGCTAGAAAAATGTTCAAAATATTATAAAAAACTTTTATTAAATAACATTATCATATGTAATATCTCCTACCTCCCAGCCTGTCCTGAGCTCTCTTTTTCTCCTCCTGCTCCAGCCTCCTCCGCTCCTCCGACGACCTTCTCACTTGCTCCTCTTCAGCCTTTCTCCGTTCTTCCTCTTCCTTCCTCCGCTTCTCCTCCTTCTTCCTCCTCCTCTCCTCCTTCCTTCTCTTCTTCTTTCTCTTTTCCTCTTCCTTTTTCTTCTCTTCTTCTTGGAGTCTTTTCTTCTCCTCATCCTGAAGTCTTGCTTTCTCCTCTTCCAGTCTCTTCTTCTCCTTTTCATCCTCTATGTTGATCTCTTCCTCTTGGTCATCGTGAAACAGTTCATCGTAGGGAGGTGGTTGTACGTTGGGCAAATGGACGAATGATTTCTGGTCCGACATCTTAAAAATGATGATTAAATCATCATGTTATTGCAAAACAAACAGCATGATAAACTTGGGCTAAATAGCAGTAACTCAAGCAACTGGACAACGTTTTGGAAATGGTCTAAAGTTTCAGGTGGATATTCCACATGACACCTTGTTGCATGAGACCGTTTGCAAAATCGTATCCAGTTGCTTAATATAGATATTCTGTTTGGCGTATCTTGTATCCTTGATGTCTAACCTTAATTGACATCTCTTACATTGTTACATTGAGCACGTCACCGGAACGTACTGCGCCTGCGCAAACCCTGGTAGTTTGGGGCTTGGTTTGGTCAACGTTGCATTAAAATCCCGCTTGTTGCACAGTATATGTTAGAGACATGGTTTCGTGTAAAACGTACACAGAGTTTTACCCTTATATACGCACGCACTTTCTTAAACGCGGCCCTTTAGTAAACCGGGGGTTTAGCATGTCTATACTTTTCGCGCAGGCGCAGTACGTTCCGGTGACGTGCTGTTACATTGTCATACACAGTTGGAACATTAACAATACGATAAGGTCAAGTATCTAATTCCCAATAGGAACAGACTGAGATACCTTCAACATCAAGGGAAAAAAATATGCTCTTTCGTAAGTAATGACAAGTCAAAATGGAGGATTGTAATGTTAACCCTCAGCACACGGGGTATCCTAAAACCGTCACATTGAAACACAATCCCCTGAGAATTATGATAAATCAAAATAAAATGCCTACGTCTATGAAGAAGATGATACAGCCTCTCTTGTATTCTGAACATTTACACAATGACAAAAAGTTTGTGTAACAAAAGGCTTTATGTTTAATTAGTTTTACCTGATTTCCACCAGCGGTCATCGTGCCCTCGTCCCTCTCAGCGCTGTGTCCAGCCTGGGAGCACAGGTCCAGCTCCTGGTCTTGGTCATCTTGCAGGACCGACCTCTGGTGGTCAGTTACCTGGGTGGTGGTCTGGTCACCTTCCTATAGACATCCAAAATGAATAATACTTGAATGTAACTTCATCTGTGATGGTAGTTGATATTATGTTACAATTTTTTTAAAACTCTTTATCTGTACACAAAATAAGGCACTTACCAACAAGCTTTCGATCAGTCCTCTGATCCTCATCAAGTTAAAATTACCCAAAGCCTATGTCACACATCCAGACCAGAAGTGTGACATCAGCAATGGGTCAAAGGTGCTTTCTCATGGGAGTCAAAGAGGCCACCAACCTTTCCCTCAACCGAGATGGGGGTCGATACCGGCTGAGTTTCAAGCACATTTGACCCTTTGCTGATGTCACACTTCCAATCTGGATGATTGTGTGACATAGGCTCTGGGTCATTTCAACTTGAGAAGGATTGGAGGACTGATCGAAAGCTTTATTATGTGTATGGATTAAGAGTTTTAAAAAATTGTAACATAAAAATAAATGATGTCTAGACTTCTACAAAGTGAACACAAATGAGCTCTCAAGCTCACTCACCTGTTTAGCTGAAGTTGCTACCATCTTGGTCTCATCCCTCTCCTGAGAAAACACTTCTGATGGTCCCAAATCCTCATCTTCAACTTCCTTCTGAACAACAAACATGGCAGATGTGTCCTTGGTGGAAGTTTTAATCGGCGGCAGAAGGGTCGAACGTTTGTTCATGTTTGCCCTGAGTACATCCTCCCCCCTTTCGGGAGATGCCACCTTGGACTCTTCCAGATCTTCCTCTATGTCTTTCTGTGCTTGGAACAGGTTGGACCGGTCTACTGTGCAGGTGGTGATAGGGGGAAGAGGGACTCTGTTTGTGTTGAAGGTTGCCCTGACAACCCCTTCTCCTCTTTCAATGTCTGGTCTCTGTTGGTACAAAATAGTACTTGAAGAAAAGTGAACCTCAAAGTGATCACTGAAGAGCTATAAATGTTATTCCACTATAGTTGTGGCAGAGAAGATAGACACTATGTGCAGTTATACAAGTTCATTGTATCAGAGAAAACCCATAGCTCTTTTCTACAATGGACCACAGCTTAACGTCCCATCCTAAGAGCTGAGACCCTTTCTGGTTGAGTTTGCATGTCGGGTGAGTAATGCAATCAGAATCAAACTCACAGCTAATCTAGTTCCAGAGGCAGGGTCACTAGACACTGGACTACACACACTATCGAAATAAACATTGTCAAGTCTTAGAGTTTTATTATTGAACAAGACTTTTATTGAACTTCAACTTTAATCTAACCGATTCTCCTTGTATCATTGTTTGTGTTCAAAAAGAATACACTGTGTCATGTAAGTACCAGCTGTATTTAAGAATCTGCTGTAATGCTAGACCACCTTTATCCATTGGGTAACCTATATCCATTGTATTCTAGGGATGTTAAATTGATGGATGTTGCTTTGAAACTGCAATGATTTCAAAATTGTTGCTGTTTGCAACCATGGTCCATTGACTTCATATCCCTAAATATCCTACGGATAAAGGTGAACTGATGTTAGTCACATAGCCAGTGCAACACATTAGTAAAATGCTGGAAGTTTCTCCAATCATCAATTTCTATGATCTATCATCAGAAACACCAGCCTTACCCTGTTGCGTACAGACTGTGTAGGTCTGGTTCTCACAGCACTCGGAGGTCTCTTCAGTTTGCCCTTCTTCCACAGTATGGCTCCCACAATACAGGTTACCAGGATCACTACTACTGCAAATGCTGTCACCACTGTGATGACAATGTCTGGGCCTTTCTCTCTGAAAAATGAAAAAAAAATTGGATTGATCCTAGAGTTCAGGTTCTTAATATTAGGTTTAAAAAGGTTTTATTCTTGTAAAATGCATCATGCTGGTTCACCAATATCTGCAGGGTAACCTATATCCATTGTTATAAAAAAACGGTATCTAAGGATATCAAGTTGACAGTTGCTGCAATATTTTAAAAATATTTTCATTTGAGACTATTGTAATTTGGAACCACAGTTTATTGACTGCTGCTGCATTCTGAATATTAATTACTAGCACTTATTCATAATGGGAATATCATGAAAACGTTCAAGTATGATTTATAGTGTGAAAACACACAAGCGCAAAAAGTTTCGTTGAGCACTCTGTCCAATTGCTCAGCCGCAGAAAGGTCGCCAAAGTGCCAGAGCTTCAGTGAGATAACAGCTTAGCCTGATAGTCACTATTACATTTAGAATTAGGTCTTAAGTACTGAGATTTGATGCAATTCAGCTCATTACCTACAGATACCTCTCCCACTGTCATTTCAGCACCAAGGAGAGATAGTTACCATAGGCTGGCATAGGGAATAATCTACAGTTACAGAATGTGTTCATAAATGCATATATTAAACAGGCCACATTGAGTTGATTATATTTATAACATCCTCTTAGAAACCCCAAACAGATGCTAAAGTGGTTGGTTGTTTCCTTATAGCAAGTTTTATATGATATATATACTACAAGATTCACCTGTTGCCAACATTGTAGGACACGATGTTAGAGAGTTCTCCCATATTTCCCATCTCATCCACACCCCTCAGGCCGATGTACACAGTCTCACCTGAAAACTCATCTGGTAAAGGGATAGAGGGAAGAAAGATCATTCAGCAATCACATTGCTGAGATTGCAGTCTTATGTCACACTTGTTCAATTTGTTGGTTCACAAAATTTTTTTTTCACATACGATTTTAGCAAGATGACACATAAGTATGGATTTAACACTTGTATCTAGCCTTTATTTTACTCATTGAAATTGTGTGCACCAAAAAATACTAACTTTTTAAGTCAGCATTACTTTTAAAAATCCAAGTACCATTAAATTTGCATTGGTGTGGACTTAAGCACGCTCTGATTTTCCTTACTCAAATTGTATATTCAATAATCTGTCACTTTTGCACAGGATATTACAAACAACACTGAAAATGATAGGCTACTTATAATAAGTTACTACACTTTTGTTGTGCCAATAAATTTCGTTGTTCTTAAACATGGTTGAGAGGTAAAGAAGGCAGAGAAATGGGAGTTGCTTATTCAGAATAAGTAGTTCAACAATGAAATTAAACTATGTCAAGACAAGAAATGATTGTTGAAACTTTGCTTCTTTGAGATGAACAATACACTGGATATTCTTGGTTGTATATCCCCAGCTCCTTTGGAGAGGTTCCTTTATCTCTTATCCTAGCCTGCTGGCTATTTTGTGGCCAATTTAACCTTCCAGAGCTGATGTCTTCATCATATTAGTGACCTGTTCTGTCAGGGTTGAACAAGTTTTCTAAAATTGACTTGTCCTATCGGGCAAGTACGTAAAAAATTTACTTGCCTGAACCAACTTTTTACTTGCCCGAAATCTAAATGACATTTTTCTATGTATATTCATGGCCTTCAATGGAATTTTTGTTATTGGCTTTATTTTCTGTGTTAATCAATGCTTGATGTCATGACTTTGAAAAGTAGCAAGTACATCAAAATCCCACTCAATAGAGAAAAGCTAACTTGTCCGATCGGGCAAGTGGGGTAGGACATGCACTTGCCCGATTGGCATTTTCACTTGCCCGGGACTATAGGGCTAGTGGACTTGTTTATCCCTGGGCTTTGCAGTGGTATGCAACTTTTACAAGAGAAATAACTCAAACTCATAACAATACAGTTCAGCTTGACAAGGGTTAAATATGTCCATCCTGTATATAAATGGGCTCAGGAGGACAATAGTTAAGATGCAAGAAGTAAACCATAAGAACTGACCAGGTATGGTGAAGACTAGTTGCTCCTGACTGCCGCTGCCTGAGGGATTACTGATGACACAGTCTGTCTGGTCGGTACAGTGCTGAGGCTGGATTGACACTGCGCTGTCTGCATCTTGCAGCAGGGTGGTGATGTTGTTGGACACTATAACTTCATATCTGTCGGCTGTTTGGTGTGCAGCAAAGAGTCAAATTAGTTCTCCAGGACAAGAAATAGACAATATTGTAATCACCTAGCTGATTTACATATGATACTGGACATGTAAAAGACACAGTCATTGCTGAAGTCCTCTGGTAGCATGTTGATTTTAACACTAGCGTTATAGTGTTATCTTGGACACTCACTACTGACTACTTCATATCTGTCGGCTGTTTGAGAGTCAAATTAGTTCTGGAGAAGACATGAATGGCTGTATACATGCATTATTCAATTGCCAGTGATGTGATAATGGACACTGACACACAGTCATTGCTGAAGTCTTCTGGTAGGGTGTTGATTTTGACACTGTAACTTCATAGGATGACTTCCAAAAATACTTTCATCAGGTTGGTAGAAGATAGGATATAGGAGAATTGTTTTTAAACATTGGAAGCAAAAGCGCCACCTACATTAGCTACATATAGCGGAGAGAAGCAGAACTCCAGATAGAAGCTCTGAGGAAGGTGTCTGAGAGACATTGAAATGTAAGCAAAGCAATTACTAAAAATGGTTGTGTGAAAAGAATTCTCCTATCTCCTTCATAGTGTGAGTTTGTACTTTGTAGGGTCTTCAATATGAGAGTAAAACTAGAGTTCGACGAAATCATACCTTTGCCAAATGAAGCAGGTTTGTTATGTAGAAAGATGTCTGTAGACATAAGTATGCTACTCATTACATATAATCATATATGTTATTTGATTAAGTCACACCTCTATGAGTGCAAGACTGCAAGCAAAAGCTTGTGCTAAGACGATTTCATTTTGGTAGTCTAGAGCTGAGATACAATTTTTCTGAAATTCAGAAAAATAGAATCTGTCAACCAAAACATTGAATTGGACTGGCCTGACGTTATCTTGATAACAGTGGCTCTGAGCAACCTGATACTCGAGAGTAGCAAGGACGTTGGTACTGTAAGGTCACATTGCAGGTGGAAGATGACCCGGAAACACAAACACACAGGCACACTCCAAACTATATCTCCATTTGTCATGGAAATAACTATTAACAAAACTGCAGAAGTTTAAAACACATGGGATCAACCTATCCTCCCCAGTTTTCCGTCAACATAAGTCTACTCTAGTCGGTAAAAGTGATTGGCACCCAGGGGGCAGGGGGCAAGGCTGGGTCAGCCTGCTAGCTTGATCTACTTGCCTGGCACCTGTAGCTGTCAATAAGATACGCCCGAGCAGAGGTAAGGAGAGACATTAGATTTATAAACTTCCCACATTGATTATGCAAATTAGCTGTTAATTTGCCTAATTAGCATCTTATTATGAACGTCTTCACTTAGTCTATCCACATATAAAACATACCAAAAAGCATGATGATCCGCCAACATGTTCATATTTTCTCATTAATTATGCAAATGAGGCCATCATTTGCATAACTGATATCTATCGACATTTCTCTCCTTCCCAGCTACATATGGGACAAGTTTTAAAGTCCTATCATGGAATGCAGTGGTTTTATAAATTTTCCTCATTAATTATGAAAATTAGCTGTTGATTTGCATAATTAGTATACCATTATGTAAGTCATCACTCATTCTATCTACATACCAAAAATCATGACGATCCGTCAACACGTTGCAGAGTTATTCTCGTCCAAAGTTTGAAAGGAAACCGGTGCCTGCAGTACCAAAAAAGCCGCTAGGGGGCCCAAACTCACAGCACATACTCTCTGCCCCGTGGGCTATCTACCACCCATAAATCATGACCACAGCATGTCCAGAACACGAGATATAAAAAATTGAGTTTCCGCTGCAGTACCTTAGCAAGCCGCTAGGGGGCCCATTATCGAACTTGACCTTCGTTTTCCCGACCCCTACCCACCTACCAAATATTATTGGGATCCATCCAAGACTTCTTGAGTTATGCTGTTAACAGACAGACACACAGACACACAGACACACAGACACACAAGCCCAAAACATAACCTTAGCCATTCTGGCAAAGGTAATTAATGCTACTTGTGGACAGAGTGATGGTGAAGGAAGCTGATATATAACAAGACACATCTGTACATGTATTAATCATTGTCAAGACAAGAACATTTAACAAGTAAAAGGACTTGGGCAATTAGCCAAAATACAACTTAAGCTTGCTGCACATGCACGGTTTAATCTGTCAACTTCTTGTGAGTCATTAGTACTTGCAGTTCATCCCCTGGTAACATTAAGAAAGGTAGCAGCTGAAGTCTCTATACAATAAAATGATAATTACAGCATACCTTGTCCATTATCCAGGTCCCCACCAGGTGCGGTCCACTGTAGAACAACTCTATCCTCAGCCTCTGTGGATGTGTCTATCTGTACATCAGTCACTCGGGAGGGGGGGAAGTAATCCTGCATTGGGGAGTAGTGCAGGGCAGATACCACTGTTAGACCTGTCCATGGAAGTACTAACCCCAATTCCAATCTTAAAAATTCTTCTTCACCAGAAAGAATTGTCTTCTTTATACCCCCCTCACACGTAGCGAAAATTGATTGGACGACGAGTCTGCGAGCTCTAAATTACGAGGAGGCATGACCCTGACGGGTTGGGGGGAACTCTGCCATTTCTTCGTCGGCATCAGGGTCATGCCTCCTCGTAATCTAGAGCTCACAGACTCATCGTCCGATCGATTTTCGCTACATGTGAGAGAGGCATTATAAGCATTCAAAGAAAACTGGGTCATCCACTCTGAGAGAAGCTTGCTACATGTATATGAAAGAAACCTCATTTTTGACCTCAGTTCTCCTGTATCAATCTGCAAGACCCAACAACTATAAAATCTGTCCTTACGCCAACTAAACAGGTGAACTGAACAAAATTTAACGATTTCCTATGTACGATTTTCGTTCCATTTCTTGGCATGTACTATGGAAATCTCCCTTCTTGACCACTAAAGAACCCAAACTTATTAGTTTGCAATGGAAGATCTTGCATAATATCTATCCGACCAAAATATTGTTGCATAAGATGAGAATTGTAGAAAATAATAAGTGTATTTTTTGCGATATTATAGAATATATAGAGCATTTTTTCTTTGACTGTAAAATTGTTGAACCATTATGGGATTATGTGGAAAGTTTGTTTAGTTATTCCATATCTCTCACTGTACATGACATTATTTTTGGATACAACCCTCATATGTTAAACAAGTTTCGGTACATCAATGAACTGCTGCTAGTTGCGAAACTATCCATTGTAAAATATAAGTCTACAGTGTCATCCCCGAATTCACTATGTCAAGATGCAGAAATCATCCTGAAAATTTTCAAATCAGAATGTATTCTTAGAAATATGATATAAGCTACATATTGTACAGCTTTCTGTGACATGTAATAAAGTGCCGTGACGAACACGGAATCAGGAAGAAAAAAAAAATTTAACCAAACAAAGTTTGGGAAAGCTTAGGCCCTACCTATTTGTTCTAAAAACCCAATAGTCTCCAGATAAGGTCAAGATTTTCAAAGAAAAAGAGTATTTTCAAGGACGTTTTGTCCTGTGACCGATTTTGAGCCCTATTCTTTGTAATCTCAACTGAGATGGTGGTAACTACAGCTGCAGCTATAATTGACATTTTTAGATATGAGTAGCATTTAGTATATGGTAATCCTACCTGCATTGGGATGAAATTGGTGACCTGGAATGACCCCAGCGACACCATACGGTCAATCTCCACACGGTACCCGTCATCCCCGGATGATGATGATGTTGTACCGCTGAAGGGGTCCCAGTTCTCCCCGACACCAGCAAGGCAGCTGTTGTCTATGTGCACCCTGCCGCTGACCTGTACCCGCACGTTGTAGCGCCCATTCTGGGAGATACCAGAGAAGTAGGCGGAGTAGATACCGTCACTGGCAAGTATGTCTGCACCTGGTGGGAGATAAACGTATTACTATGAGATACCAGAGAAGTACGCGGAGTAGATACCGTCATTGGCAAGCATGTCTGCACCTGAAGTGAGATAAATGTATTACTATGAGATACCAGAGAAGTAGGCGGAGTAGATACGTCATTGGCAAGCATGTCTGCACCTGAAGTGAGATAAACGTATTACTATGAGATACCAGAGAAGTAGGTGGAGTAGATACCATCATTGGCAAGCATGTCTGCACCTGAAGTGAGATAAATGTATTACTATGAGATACCAGAGAAGTAGGCGGAGTAGATACCGTCACTGGCAAGCATGTCTGCACCTGAAGTGAGATAAATGTATTACTATGAGATACCAGAGAAGTAGGTGGAGTAGATACCATCATTGGCAAGCATGTCTGCACCTGAAGTGAGATAAATGTATTACTATGAGATACCAGAGAAGTAGGCGGAGTAGATACCGTCACTGGCAAGCATGTCTGCACCTGAAGTGAGAGAGGTGAATTTATAATAAAACACTCAAAAATGGTAACAATCATGGATGAATGATAGATTATCATTAAAAAAAGAAATTATATAACGTAGAGTCATTATATTCATATGGTGATCATAACACATAATGTTTTTGAAGGCCTTCTTTGTTAGATGTTTAGAATAATAAGAGGGCAGCATTACCATTACTGTGGAATGGAACATGATTGTAATGTCCTCGCAATTCAGCCTCCTAGGCTGCCAGGAGGACTGATATGCATATTGCTTTCTTAAACCAGTCTACTATTAGTACTACCTGATGCTAAATAGTATATCATTTTTGCAAGTGATTCATTGAATGGAATGTATAATTCGTAATTCGTATAATCACATACTGGGCTACTTAAATCATAATTTATATCATTTATCCTCTATTAGCGTGTTTGCCATTCCTAGTATACATGACCATACATGCCCAGCAAGAGCAATTATAGGTGATATGTCAAGTCAAGTTAAGGCTCCATGCAGAGACATAAACAAATTACGTCTGTACCTTAAGTGTTGTTGTGAGGCAACTGTTACAAGTTAGGGCCCTCACCTTTAAGATATCAAGCATGCTTATTGCAGTACAGCAATCAGAAAAGTTCACCAACTTGAGGATAAAAATGGTAACAAAGGGTGATATAAAACAATTTGACTATTATTCAAAATTGTAAGTTCATTTGGGTGAAAACTGAATCTTCCACTGACCTACTCCATTGTCAGACATCATCAGTGTGACCTCCCGTCCTGTTGGCTCGGTAACGTACACCGTGACGTCAGCGTTCAGCCCGCAGGCATAGTCACTCTGCACAACCAGGTAAAATGTCTGCACCCTCTGACTCTCCTGCCTAAAGTTCATGACCGTGTGCGCCAGGGTTCCCGTACACTCGATGGGCGGTTGGTTGCCGGACGGTCTGGTGGTGACAGAGGTTTGAATGACAGGGTTGATGTTGGGGATCCCAACGGTTTGGGACAGGCAGGGGTCCCGAGTGCCTGCTGTCACACTGTACTGCCATAAGCCATCCTGGAAAATAGACAAAAATCCAAAAACAACT
This sequence comes from Branchiostoma floridae, assembly GCF_000003815.2. NCBI lineage: Eukaryota > Metazoa > Chordata > Leptocardii > Amphioxiformes > Branchiostomatidae > Branchiostoma > Branchiostoma floridae. The sequence goes on along the minus strand of NC_049988.1, from coordinate 6,162,944 downwards.
TCATTAAGTTGGTAGAATGTAGGATATTGGAGTCTTGTTTTACATTAACACTTAAAAGTGGACCCCCGGTGAGTGATGAATCGGGATGAGGGGGATACAAACTTAGCCACATTTGGGATTTTGTTCTTGCTGCAAAAGCGCCACCTACACCACCTACAGCATCAAGAATTGGGTCTGTCATTATGTTTTTTTTGTTTTTAACCCATGCAAACATCTGTTGTTTGGATGGTGTCAATGAAAAACAACCTTTCATTCAAAGCTTGAGGTACAAATTTCAATCCTACCTGAGCGGTTCCTGGGATGGTGATCTGTACAGTACCGGCTGTGGTGTCTATGATGTACTCCAGCCCTGGTGACGTACTGTCGTACTCTGTCCCGTCAGGTGCGTACAGGATAACAGGAGAGGCTGGCAGACTGGACATATCCTGTACAGACAAGAAAATCAACTCTTAATCTCCTCCTCACATGTACAACGACTATCAAATGGAATTTGCTTTACCTATTGTAACATCCCAAATTTATTCAGAATAATTGGTAGAGCCTGTTACCCCCTTCGGGCAAGTGGTGGATCCCAACTGAGTCAGAGAATGTTTGTTATGTTGCCATTCTGAATAGATCCGCATCCTGAGTTATCTCTGTTGTTTCGTCTCATCTATGGTCACTACATCGGACACTTACACTATTATATTAGAAGAGGGAAGGATGATGGTCCATGATACTTAGAAACTTGAAACATTAGCAATGTAACCCAGAGAGTCTGAAACTAGTCTATTTCTGCAGAAAACAAAAGATTACATTTTTATAGGGAATTATGGATACTAGCTACACAGAAGCAGTCTAAAAAGAGAAACGCATTAGACACTAGACAGAAACAGAAGTTGAATAAACTATCAAAATCATCAAAAGCTCGAGCTCACTTAAATTTTCTGTTTCAATAGAGACTTTTCATCTATGTATAATATGGCTTGTATCAAGGAGGTTGAAAGAGGGGACCTCCTTGCTTGTATTGACTAAGACAAGACTGATCACCGCCATAGTCAACAGAGTAGAAGTGCCCTCCCCCCTCCCTTTTTAATAGTGGTGCCTTAGACACCTTTCCCTATTGCCAAAAGTATCAAGAATCCCGAAAATTTGCCATGGATATTCGATTACCTGTTTGCATAGACCAGACCTTACCTGCCCTCTTGGTGCTCTTTAGTAGTTTTGACTTTCTTAACTGACCTAGCTAGGTATACTCTGCAAGACAGTGTTCTTTTCTATGCATGCCGATAAGGGCGCACCTCAACATGCTGCAGTACCAACTGCTCTAGCTAGGTGGCACTGCGGGACAGTGTTCTTTTCTAATAGTATGTAGATACTAGGGCTGGGTACCGGTACAGGAAATTCAGGTCCAGGTCCGGTTCAGGTCCAAAGGATCAGGTCCAGGTCCGGACCTGAACCTGGACCTGATTCAGTATGACTCATACCAATGGTCCATTTCACAACAAAGAAATCGGTTGGGTGGAGTATTAGACTTACATTGGCGTTTTAAAATCCTACAACGCTATTTGCACCTGTGCGATTGGCTGTAAAATTTAGTAGAAGTTACTATAAACTCTACTCTACTTCACTCTTGTTATTTTCTTCCACCTACAAGCGCCAAAACGTGTGAATACCGGATAAAATAATCTGTTAATTTTCTAATCGGTCCAGCATCAGGTCCACCTAATTTTTTCAGGTCCGGTTTTTCTGGACCGGTCCAATAAGAAAAACCGGTTTTGTACCGGTACGCTGTACCGATACCCAGCCCTAGTAGATACAGGTGCACCTAAATAGGCTGCAGTACTAACTGCTCTAGCTAGGTGGCGCTGCATAATTGTCTTCTTTTCTATACATTTACAGGTCTAAACCTCACCTGACAGACGTAAGCGAACTGAAACACTGTGTTGTTGCCGACAGTTGGGTCTATCCGACAGCTCCCGGTTTGCGTCTCTCCTGACGTCATGACGTCCTCCGACCCCGCGGACACCTGGATGACGTCAGAGTCTTGGGAGCTGATGGCGGTAAAGATCTCGGACAGGTGTGACGCGTCTTCTGTGTCATAGAAACTCAGTCCGCTGGTTTGGGAAGCTAGGTCCTCCAGACTCATGTCGGCATATTCACCTGGTGGAGACATGTATTCGTTTGTAACGTCGATGAAGGATAGACATCCAGGTAATTAGATACGGAAAATAACAATTACTTTGGCAACTGGATATAATTTAAGAAACGGCCGGAAGACTGAGCTTTCTTTAACGTTGAAATGTAAACTTGTCTTCAGCTTGACTTTGTCTTACAATGTCTCCTGTTGGACGTCTAGAATTGTCTTCATTCATAGTTAGAGTATAAAAGACCTGTTTCTTGCAGATCACTGACGAAAGATAATGGATACTACCTGAAACGTCTGACCGTTTCAAAAATCATATCCAGTTGCTTGAGTTGCTTTTTGACATATCTTATTACCTGGATGTCTAACCTTCATCAACGGACGTTTCACATAACATCCATTATCTAACCGTTTCCAAAATCATATATTATTATCCAGTTGCCTGAGTAGGTCTGGTTCTGCATTCATTGGTTCGAACCCTATTTCTTACAATGTGTTTTATTTTTGTTCAACAAATCTCATGTAATGTCTTTTGATAGAAAATAGACCAATTCAAGACTTCGATGTTTTACTGATATCTTTTCATATGCTTTTGTTTTACGTCCAGGCTTTTCTTCCAAATTACGCACCGGCCAGCTTTTAAAGAAAAAAACTTTTTCTTGTTTGAATATGTATGATAGTGTTAACGTGAAAGTTTATCTGTGTTGGTAGTAGTCATTGTGGATACAATTGATCTGTAATTTCCAGCACAAAAATTGGACTTGCCCAAATTTTCGACTGATCTGATCTGACTCTAGTCTTTGTCAAGAAATTAACAACAAAAATCTAGGTAAATCCAGTGTATTTTGTTGGTAATTACAGTTCAACTTTAGGTATGGTGGATTTCGTATGAATTACCTATCGCTATGGTAACAAGTGTAACCTTCTGCTGCAGTACAGAAGGCCAGACGTCCTGTATCATAGGTGCTGTGTTCTCCTGTCCGTCTGTCATTAGCACAATGGTTCCGCCTTGGCCGGTCGGCTTCAACATGGACAGGCCTACAAGTAAAGGGAATAACTGTTACAATATTATCTAAAACAAGTGCTTATTAAAAAGATGGCATTTTGCCAAGGCGTGCTTTTTTCTAGTTATCACAGTGTGATGAAGGCAGCTGTCAGTCAAGGGTGTTTAAATGATGAAATGTCGTTTTCGAGAAGGGGTGTTTTTACAGGGAAAGGCATATTGGGTGAGAGAACAATTGTTTTGGTGTTTCCTGTATAATAGTATGCATTTTTTTAGTCAGGAGTAAGCCGCAAAATGCAAAAAAAAGGTATGTAAAGCTAGGTCTGTGAATCTGAGACGTCGTGTCCAAGCAAGTTACAAATTATAGATCTAGTTAACATGCTGACATGCTGTGATACAAACGCTCGCGTTGAACATGTAAGAGATACAGTTTTTTTTATTGGTGGAAAAGGGGTGCGTACTTTATTTAAGCTGTCCCATATTGCTTTTCAGATTTCACAAATATTTATGCGTACGTTATTTGAGTCACATACTTAACAGAGTAAACACAGAGCCAAGAAAAATCAGTATCAGAAAGATAAATCAAACTTCAACAAAAATACGGACATTAAAATATCCGCCCTTTTTCCGGAACACTAGGGACTACATTTGCCACTCAAAGTAGTGTACATATACAGTTGACATTTTCCAATACCAAGTTGAACCCACCTGCTTGTATACCTGCCCCGATGCTAGTAGACCCGTATGTGGAGCTCGGCAGCGCGGTGATGAGGCTCTGTCTGTGCGAGTCCGCCGTGAGCTCGGTCAGGGCGTGGTCTACTGCTGCCGTGTCACTGAAGGTGATCAGTCCCACCATAGAACCGTCTGCAAAACTACGGAAAAAATAGACAAGAGTCATTGATCTATAGGGTTATGTTTGAATTAGGATTTTAGTTGGCTTAAGGTTTACGTCACGTTTCCAAACCGGGGCCCAGCAGGGCAGCTTACGGGAACGAAAAGTATGATATGAAAGGCATCAAACTACACAAGACGTAAAGACAATAATCTTGGGTATTACTTGTGTTTATCTTCACGTATACATGTCTATTTTTCGTTTCCACAAACGGCCGAGCCCCGGTTTGGAAATGTGACGTTAGCCTGTGAATGTGACTTAAGTAAGACTTTTCTTCAGATAGTGTTGGTCAAAATACATTTAAGTATTAAGATAGTTGGGCAAGTTCGACACTAT
>NC_049988.1:6151808-6158488 GCF_000003815.2 Branchiostoma floridae | reverse complement strand
TAGAAGCTCCTGTAAATGGTTGGGACAGACATCTATCATGTACAAGGGCAGAAAAAATGCCGGCATCTACAACTTTTTTTGCATAATAAACAATATTCAGCCTTTCTTGTTCAATGATAGTCGGACTAAGATCAGTTTGAGTTCTACAATTTGTTTTGACAAGAATTTGTTTTTTAACTTGTTTAATCAATTTAGCTCGATATGGTAAAAACAGAACAAGATCTTCAATTACAAATTTGTTAGGCCCTGTAATAACTTCTTTTGTGTCCCTATTTATCAACATTTCATGACTCTCATCTAAAGCTACATTAGAATAATTAACAGAATTAATACTGGTAACAAATCCCCCCTCTTGGAAATATCTGAGAATATGGTCAGGACAAGACAATATATCACAAAGATGCAAGGGAATGATTCTAGAATATATTACATGGTCAAAGGCATGGAAAAGGGGTGCCATCATTTTGTATGAATACAAACGCAAATTCCAATTCCCTGATCTAATTGCTATGAAAAGAGAAATATATGCCATAAAGTCATCATGAACAAATCTGTGCCAAAACAAAAATACTTCATCCCGGGCACATGCTGTGGAACAAAACTCCTTGAAGTCATCTTCTATACCTTCTAATTCCATTCTCAATAATTCCTGTCTTCTTACAAAGTTGTCTCTATCAAAACCTGGGTCACTAAAGTGCGGTACTGATTCTAAAAATACCCTTACCTTATCAACAATAGTCTGGGCTGAAAAAGAACAACTTGATGAACATTGATCAGTAGTGTCAGTACTATTCCTTCTATACTCTAGAAAAGCTTCGTCAGTAGTGAACTACCAGGATCGCAAAGGACGACGCGAGTGCAAGGGATGAACGCAGCACGGTTTAATAACTTCTGGATACTCTTCAACAATATGGCGGAGAACATCCGGGACACCGCTGACGTCATAACATAACATTAACATAACATAACTATGGCGTGATTTACTCTTCTTTTCCTTTTTTTTGTGAGTGATAAGAACGAACATGTGCTTAACAATTTCAACTGTGGTCAGTATCTAAGCTATGAATAAATGGTGTTATTTCAACTAAGTAACTTTGGGGTTTATACGTACACTACCATGATATGACTATGAGTATCTAAGCTATGAATATATGGTGTTATCTCAACTAAGTAACTTTGGAGTTTACGAGCACTACCATGGTATGACTATGAGCTATGGTAAGAATCAGGACCTAGGTAACTTTGGAGTATACAATCTGGTGTGAACTATGTTAAGAATCAGGACTTATATAACCGTGAAGTACACGATAACTGTTGTTTACACTAACTATGGAATACACGAGTATATATGGTGATACTTCATATCTGGCATTAAGTGTTTATCTGTTTGGACTATGTGAGTACGTACTAGTATTACTCAGGGATACATCAGGTCTTGAAAATAACTTTTCGTCACACTAAGACTATGACAGCACAAAGTCTTTCAGGTACCGCGGCTGTCGTCTGCATCGGTCGGACTGGCGTTGGGGCAAGGGAGGAGGAGTGTCCGGTGGGTTATGGAGTTCTGGCAGAGGGGGAGGAGTGTTCGGTGGGTCGTTAAGTTCTGGTAGGGGGCCGTTGACTGGAACCAAGTCTTCTGCTGGAACCGGATCGTTTGCCGGGACTGAAGGAATAGGGTCTTCAGGGTCAGAATCGTCGTTGTTGTCATCGTCAGAGGGGACAGTCTGGCGTTGCTGCGGTGGCACCTGGCATGGGATAGGATAGCATTCTGCTGATCGAACCTTGTAGGATCTAGCACGCAGCTGGCGACCGATAAACTTGGAGATATAGATCCAGTCCTTTTCCACTGCTGTGACTAGGTACCGACTGCGAGCTTGGGATTTGTCTCTATCTGAATGGACATAGACTAAGTCTCCCACATGGAAGGTGGGAGTGGGCGCGAGCCCTGCCTTGGGGCATTTGGATTTGGCGCTGGGGGCGTGGTTTTCGGAACGACGGCGGTGTTGTTCTTCGAGGAGACGGTTGTCGGAAAGTGGGAGTTGCTCGCCACTGAATTGGTCTCGTTGGTACAGATACTCTCGCGATGAGAGGCCGTTGGATCGGACCTTTGTGTTCAGGGAGGCCGTGACCACGGCTAGTTGGGCGGGTGTGATAGGTTGGCCAAGAGGGTCAATCTTACGGAGTTCCTCTCTCAGCTCCTCAATGGCGCGTTCTGCAATAGGGTTTTTGTTGACATTTTTGTGGTGCCCTACTTCAATCTGGAGACGATGTTCTGTCAACCAGGGGTCGTTGATCAGGGCCTGGAATCCTGGGGCTGGGTCACAACGTATGACAGCAGGAGGACCATCCAGGAGACGAAGTGGAGTGCACAATGCAACTAGTCCATCTCTGAGGCTGGTGGATGTTTCGCCGCTGATGAGCTGAGTACTTGTGAAGGAGGTACTGCATTCTCTGACAACAAGGATTTGTTGGCGGGCTCGTCTCATCACATCTGCTGCGAACGAGGTGAGGACCGTTGAAGGAGGTGGTTGTGTGGTGAAGGACGGAGGGATGGGTAGTTGGCGTTTGAGGGAGGCACATTGGTCACATGCATCCGAGACCTGGTGGAGAACGGCGTCCATGTTTAAGGCAAAGAAATACCTGGAGAAGACAGCCTTGAGTTGGTGGCAGGTGGGGTGGCCAATCCGGAGGTGAATCGCTGTAGCCAGGCCGTGGGCCACCTGACGGGGGACCACTATGCGATCACGTGTGACACCAAACATATCTCTGTTGGGAACAATCAATAGACCGTCGGGAGCGATGGTAACGCGTGACAGGTAGGACTTAACATCACGGGCTTTGGTGTCCTTCTTTGATGGGCGTGTGCCTTGCTGAAGGTGAGCGAAGACCCGTCGTAATGAAGAACACGAGTTCTGGATGGCGTGCCAAGCCTGGCGACTGGTGTACACTGGGAGGTCTAGGTTAGACGCCGAACTAAGCGTGGTGGTGTTAATGACTGGTTCCTCACTGAGGGCATGGACGAAGGAGCAGACTTGGCATTTGCTGTCAGAACACTCCAGGGCGTGGCGGCTGGCGTAGTCGGTAGATAGATTGTGTTTACCGCTGATGTGTTGAACACTGATCGGGAACTGGCTTATAGCGGCAAGGAAGGTGGACACTCGTGGACTGTGGGAGAACTCGCCTCGGCGTAGCTTTTCCACCGCCTGGACACACGGTTTGGAGTCTGTGACCAGAAATGCTGGTTTAGTTGTCTGTATAAAGAACGGCTTGAAATGTTTCAGGGCGGATGTTATAGCAAGGGCCTCTAGTTCGCATGGTAGCCATTGGCGCTGGTGTGGCTTAAGCTTACAACTGAAGAAGCCAGCAACCCTTGTGTTGTTGTTGCGACGAAGGAAGAGCGTGGCGCCTATGCCAGTTGGGCGGGCAGCGGCATCGGTTGCTAACCAGAGTTCGTCATCCGGTCTAGGGAGAACAACCGCTTGATGCTGATCCAAGCCCCGCTGAGCCTTGCGGAATACCTCAAGCATCTCATCTGACCATTGGATGGGATCGCCGGATGATCGGCCTGCGACCAGGTTGTCTAACGGTCCCAAGAGTACCGATGTGCCTGGAATGACGCGAGACAGGGCCTTGTAAGACCCAATGAAGGAGCGTAGGGCTGTGATGGATGGGGGTGGAGAGCATGTAGCCAGCGTGCATAATGTGTGTTGAGAGGCTGATATCTGGCCCTGGTTCCAGTGCCATCCTAGAATCGTGGTAGTTGCTGGACAGATGATGGTTTTGGACGGGGAAAGGCGTAAGTCGCTGGCCTGGAGGGCAGTTAGGACTTCCTTCCAGTTGGCGAGGAGTTCTTGAAATGTGTTTCCTCCGCAGTACAAATCATCGGCAATTTTGGCGACGATTCCACGCATCAACAGATCACCTAAGACGCGTGACATCAGCTCCTCCAGTGCTGTCTCACTGCCTGGCATTCCCATGGCACTGCGGCAGTACACTCTGATGCCCTTATACGGGGTGACAATGCCGCAATATTTGCGAGAGTTCGGGTGTAGAGGGATTTGATGGTATGCCGAGGTAAGATCGGAGACTATGATGTATTTCCAACACGCTATCTGGCGCATGACCATGTTAACGTTTGGCAGGAGCGATGGTTGAGGCTTGCAATATTTTGCCACGTCGGTGAATGCTGTGACGAGGCGATGTCCGCCATTTGGTTTATTGACGAGAAATGATGGATTCAAATACTCCACCACCGTCTGAGCATCCTCTGGAGTAGCAATGACGCCTTTGGATTCAAGGTCATCTAAGGTGTGCTGCAACTCGACGAGGCGGTTTTTGCCATAGAGGGGAAGACGTCCCTTACGTTGTGGGGGCTGCGCTGGACCCATGTTGACTACGGCCTGGATGGGGCCGACTGCGCCGTTGTAGCCAGGAAACTGGGGGTTGAAAACCTGGTCAAACTCTTGAAGGGCTGATGACATGGCATACCGCTGAGTAGAATTGAGGATGTTGTTTGGATCGAGATGGACGGAGTCAGAGAAAGGCTGATGTTGGTACGAAGGTGGTTGGTCAGGGGGAACAGTTGAAGACCGCAGAGTTGGGGAGGGAGAGACAACCGAGACCACTGGCACAGCATTAAAGAGATGCATGTTCTTTGCGATGTGGACAGGTGCACACGAGATGTTTGGGACTCTTATGTAGCCTGCAATATTGTGGTACGTACCCTGGTGGAACGCCTTTGCCTGCTGGGTGGAAAGAGAATCAAGACGGGGTTCAAGGGCGACATCAGGGTAGTCTTTCAGGTCCTCGGGTAGTTGGAGTTCCAAGAAGTCAGAGGGCCACAGGGTGGTTGACTTGTCCTGCATGCGAATCAGGTTGTGGGAGATCCGGTGGATGTGCGGGTTGTGTCTTTTGACGGATGGAGTGTAACTGGAGATGGACCCATCTGGGAGGCGGATCTGGCGTTGAGTGAAGTCAATAGTGAACCCGTTTGCTTCCAGGAAAGGGCTGCCTGCAATGATTGGAGAGGCAAGATCTGTGACAACAAGGGCTTCAAAGCGAAGTGGTAGTTTCTGCCGGTAAAATGTTGTCGTGCATTCTCCTAGCATACCTGACATACGACCTCCATCTGCTTGGCTTGGGGTCTGTGTTGTGTTTGGGTTGATGCGCAAGCCGAGTCGCTTCGCCTCATCTGCTCGTATCATGCTAGACTCTGCACCAGAATCCAACAAAATGCGTACAGTTTGTCCATGATGAAAGGCATCTAGATGTGGGGATGCACGGATAGCAACACGTGACACATGAGGAGATGGCTCTGGTACAGGAGAAATGGTTTTGGCCTGACAAATACTGGGTTCCTCCTCTTCATCAGAGTGGATGTCATCATCAACGTCATACACATCATCTATCTCTACTGCACGAGTACGCACCATGTACTTCTTATCCTTTGCAGGGAGATACGGACAGACACTTAGATAGTGGTCAAATGCTGGTCTGCCTACCTGTTCACAAAGTGGACACGTAGCTGGGCTACTCTTGGTGTTAGAGTTAGTCTTGAACTTGGTCTTGGCGCCTTGGGGGCGGGTGGATGGGTACTTCCGGTACGGCTGGCGGTTCTGAGTGAGACGGAGAGTGCGGATGTCTTCCGTGCTACGAAGTTCGTCCAAGAGAGACGACAAGGCCAAGGATATTTCTGGCTTAATGGAGGCTAGAGTCTTGTTTCGAAGCTCAGGGCCATACCGTTGCTTGATGAGCGCTGGGAGGTCAGGATGGATTAGTTTGAGCCATGTTAAGACAATGAAGTTTTCGAGAGACGGTGTGAGCTCTTCGTCAGCCGTCATAGCCTCCCCGTGGTGAGTGATAGGCCCTGCCGCAGTGAGCATGCTATCTTCTACAGCGGCACATAATCGTTGGTACAAATCCTCCGGTTTCTCGTTTGGTTCCAGCTTAATATTAGCGATGTCGAGGAAATATCCCCCCGTGGACTGAAACCCAAAGTGTAAGCGAATAGTTTGCCATATGTCGTTCAGAGACACACTTGCCTTGCAGATGCGAGATCTGGCGATGATAGGGCAGAAATTGGCGATCTGGCCAAGGAGCATGTCCAAAATGGCGGCCTTCTGTGCTGCTGTTTTCCTCTGAGCTTCCGGGACGTCTTCACCGTCAGCCACTAAGCCGCGATTTTCCACCCCTCGGCTCTGCTTTTGCCACGTGGCGCCGGGGGCGAGAAAGGGAGCAAAGTTGGGATCAAGCGATAGGCCGTAGACCAGGTTGTTTTTCCATGATTCGAATGATGTTATGGTTTCCGATGTTGTCAGAGGCCACTGTTTCCGAGTGCGATTCGATGCCATCACGGTCGTTTAAGGAGCGTATCCCGGCAATTTTTTGTCTTGGTGGGTAGTTCGAATCCTATCGCTGCTACCACGTCAGTAGTGAACTACCAGGATCGCAAAGGACGACGCGAGTGCAAGGGATGAACGTTCTGGATACTCTTCAACAATATGGCGGAGAACATCCGGGACACCGCTGACGTCATAACATAACATTAACATAACATAACTATGGCGTAGTGTTTACTGTTTAGGATGACATAAAAATCAAGTTCTGGTAAAGACATTTTATCACAGCTTAAATCAACCAGTTGCTGATAAAAGATAGCCAGTATAAACTGCATGGCTGTA
>NC_049988.1:6148776-6151708 GCF_000003815.2 Branchiostoma floridae | reverse complement strand
GAATGACATTGTTGGCATCCGTTTGTCTCGGAAGACTGGTAGGCAGACAGGGTGGGTCTATAGGCGACCCGTGATAGGCAATGGTAGGCAGACGGGTCGCCTGTAAACCCACCCTGCCTACCATTGTCTTCCGAGATGCCAATAATGTCATATCTTGAAGACAGAAGACAGACATGGAAGACAGACTATGTACTTTGTACAGGTTCTTCGTACGGGGATGTTCACTTAGCTCTGGGTTAGCACAATGAGCAGTGGACTTCGGCTTAACTTCCCGTCCTAAGGATTGCAACCCTTTCCAGTAGTGTACATGTTGGGTTTGCGGCACAGTTGGGATTCTAACTCAGGACTTACGCTAGGCACAGGTCTAACCACCATATATCTTATCAAATCTTTAAAGTACAACAATGGTGATATCTATGACAAACAAGAGAGAGAGAGAGAGAGAGAGAGAGAAAGAGAGAGAGAGAGAGAGATAGATACCAAAAATCATGAAGATCCGTCAACACGTTGTAGAGTTATTATCGTCCAAAGTTTGAAAGGCAACCGGCGCCTGCAGTTTCAAAAAAGCCACAAAACAAAGCCACAGCACTCACTCTCTGCCCCAAGGGCTATCTATTACTCAAAAATCATGACCACAGTATGTCCAGAACACGAGATGTAAAAAATTGAGTTTCCGCTGCAGTACCTCAGCAAGCCGCTAGGGGACCCATTATCAAACTTGACCTTCGTTTTCTCGACCCCTTCCCACCTACCAGATATCATCAGGATCCATTCAAGGCTTCTTGAGTTATGCTGTTGACACAGACACACAGACACACAAACACGCCCAAAACATAAAGGTAAATATTTGAAATTTAGGCTTTGTACTATAACCAGAAGTTGTTTATGACAAATCAATGAAAATGCACACGGTAGTAACGGTAAATATTCTATTGTGTTACGAGACGTGGCTAAAGTACCATGAAAGCACAAACAGCTCCGAATATTTAATATTCTCAGTAAATAAGTAATTATATATAAGTAGGTCGACGTACGGGGTTACTGTAAATGCAAAACTTTCGCGGTGGTCTAATGTTCGCGGTTTTAGCGGTGACTGCTTCACTGTGACCTTAAAACCACCATGAACATTCTTCCATGACAGTAACAGACTACAGTGCATGGTGCTACCGCGAACTTAAAACCACCGCGAAAAGTCCCCTTTCCCGCTACCGCGAAATTAAATACCCGCGAAATGCATTTACAGTATACCGCAGCGTTTAATCACCGTATGGCTGATACGAGACGGAGGTTCGCCAGGCCTCCATCAGAATGATTCTCAGTGATGATGCTAATTATCATCAAAACATCCCTTTTTGTTTCTTTCAACCTCGTAGTAAGGACACTGACTAATAAGAGCTAATAAAGTGCGTTTCTTATAAATGTGGATCTAGAAATACGTGGGCGGTCACAGGAGCTTCTTAGAAACAACCGTGGCAGATGTGTTTTGTCACAACGTGAATGGCTGAAATGCCAAGGGGATGTGGAGGTAAGTATGTACTGTCAGTACGTATTAATGGTACCGTCTCCGAGGAGACAACACACCTCCCCTGTCGTGCTGAGTTATTAGCCAGGCGCCACGCTGAGGCAGACGTTTGAAAGCTCCCGGCGGGGTTGCTTCAAGGTGCTTCGGTTTAGTGCCGAGATAATCCAAGGTGTGCGTTTTATCACAACGGGAACTGTGACAATAATGCACATTACTGACAGGACATACTTAACTTGTCTTGTTTGCCATATACACACTAAGATTTATTACCTTTCTGGTAAGAACTGTCTGAACTGTCTGTAGCCACCACGCACCAACTTATGATGCAAGCGCATGATTGAATGGTAAGAGGCGTCAGTGATGTTTAGATTTGCGAAATTGAATAGCAAACAAATTTACTGTTGGTTGTGAAAATGACATAGGGAGAGGCGGACGAGAGTCCTTATGTATCCATTAATCCATTAATTGTCTATAAACTCTGGCTATTTTCACTAGAAAATGCCGAAGATTCACCATGGCATGGATTTCTGAATGTTTTGCATCGTACGTTATGTAACCAGTATACCCTATACCACTATTATAGCACGTTTAGCATGGCATTTTAATAGAACTGGAAAACTACGTCTATTCGTTTTGCCTTGTTTTCCTCCATCCACTTTCAACGTAGTGTCTGTCTATTTCAGACTACATGCTTCAGGTCAGGACTGCGCTCGACACCGCAACAAACAGTCGTGCTGTCTGACAAATGTCAGATGAAGAATATCGGACCACATTTTTTAATGAAATCAGCTCGCGCATTAATTTTTACCTGATTAAGAAAAAAGCAAACTTTTGTGAATATCCGGCGATGGCTGAAACCGAAAGTAGAAGAAACCCGTCCTACATGCCGTAATTAGGCATCTGCACATGCAAGTCGGTCTAATACTGTATCATTCAATGCAGAAATAAAAGACTTATTGGGATTCTTTAATTGTCCCCCAGTTTACTTAACTCTTTTAGGCCCACCGAATGCCAGAAGATTTCTTCTTTATACAATATCAGAAAAAGTTTCACCCTGGGTACACCGGTAGGGGGTCCTGAGAGAGTGAGTAGAAAAAGCTATTTATAATCATTCTGCTGAAAATGCTGGCCTAAATCTTATCAATATTTATTCCTTTGCCTCCTTCAAAGATACCTCACATAGCTAAATGCTAATTATACAAACCAGAGGCTAATTTGCATTATCAGTTTATAAATACACTGCATTTCATGTTAGAATGCTAGAAAATATGCCATGTGTAACTCAAAAGAGAAATATTAGGCTTATTATTAAGGATATATCCGATTGGCGAAAATTTCCGAAATTCCACAGCAATTCTTCCGCGCGTGCGCAATTGCGACATCCTTTTGGAAGGGAAGCAGTCGGGTTGC